>NW_005054547.1:392376-431220 GCF_000277835.1 Geospiza fortis | reverse complement strand
ATATAAAGCAGGTAGTATTTTACACTTTACCTTTCAAAGCTCTCATGTTGTGAAAGCATAATGAGAAGTTGGTTTACTAGTGCCATTAGCAATACAAGCCTCTATCAGAGGCTATTGCTATGCTAATACCAAACTTTGTGCTGGTTTCACTCTTGAGGTTTCCTCCCATTTCAATGAAGTAAAATGGTCTACCTCTAATAATATAACATATTCTAATTGGGATGGTAGAAAATCAAACATGCTTCTGTTATTTCAGGGATCCAAGAACCTTTGAATTACTCTATAAATACAGTGAGTGCATTATTCAAATGGAGTCTGACTGTACTGAATGGTGCATTAAGACTTTACACACCACTTCCTGTCCTCAAAGTTTTGAGCTAACACTGACTGAGTACAACAGGCATGCTCAAAAATTTGTTTTAAGTGAAGGAAAAGCTTTTCTGTCAATGACTATAGGAAGGAAAATTGTCATGGTAGTGTGAGCCTGAGTCAAAAATGGAAGGTGTAAAAAGAAGGTGGAGAAGTTCACTGCAGAAGAGGAAAGAAAAAAAATCCAGACAAGACAGATTTTTAGACAGACCAAAAAACTAGTGAAAAAATAAGTGTGAGAGTATTTTCAGCACACAGGAGAAAAAAATACTGTTTAGACCTTCAACATTCGTGTTCATAACAAACCCTGCTAACACATCTGAGTGCGTTAATGTAATTCCCTCACTTCTTTTACACCTCTAGTTAATAATGTGTTTGTTTACTTCGGTTATTTTTAGTTGGTAAATGTTATGGGTCTCATCAGGAAAATCTTCCATCGCAGCTTTATTGCAGCTTCATATTGACAACCTCAAACTTTCAAAAATAGAAAATGTGGCACAAAAATCATAGCATTTTCTTTAAGTAGTCAAGAAGTCACATAAATAAATGTCAGGTCTCTGTGTAGGCTGCCATCTCATTTCTGAGTTGTTAAATTACACTTGCTTTATCATCAGTCTGTGTATTTGAAAAAAAAATTCTTGGACTGCTGTGCCAGCAACTGTGGTTTGATCAAAATTATTTAATTTTATTCACATATTGAAATTGTGAGTGTGGATAATATAGATTACTGAAAGAGTTATCTTTTCTCCTGGACATTTCTTTAAGATATTGAAGATTTTTAAAGATTAAGAAATTGTTAAGACTTCAGCTAACAGCTGGACAAAAATATTTGAGACGACCAAAATCAACATGTACTGCTAAAAGTGTCTCATCCTGAAGTTACTGTACACGTATAAATAATTGTATTCAGGTTATTACTGAATATTATATACTGAGATAATTCTAGAATGGAATACTACAATATTATCTATTATGTTGCACTTTCAAACTGCCTCTTCCAGGATACAAAAGAATTGGAACAAGCTGTGCTAAGTGATTTAGTGATTTCCCCAATGCCCAGTGTGTTTTGTTTGCAGCAAGGCATTGCAACTGTCAAAGATTTTGCTTTACATTTTTTTTCCCTGTACAAAACCACTACAAATATTCAGCATTAATAGAAGCTCAGAAGGCATCCTGCAGTCCAGGTTATAAAATTTCTTCATCCATTTATATTTCATAGAGTTCAATAAATTGGTTACCAGTTGTGAAATGTAAGTCCTGGATCTTCCTCTTGTGATGGAAACAGCACAGCTGTGCAATGCATGGCATTGATCCACTAAGCATCTGCTTATCTATTCACTTATTTGTTTGTTTAAGTAGCCATACACATGGATTTAGGCAATTAGTTATGCAGCCTATGCTAGTTAAAAAGTGCTTGATGGAAATCTATCTGGAATCTCAGGGTGGTGCATTCTGCAGCAGCCTGGCAGAATTCTGAAGCCCATGAGCAACATTGACCGGACAGTGGTTTCCTGAGTGTCGGTGAAATTTTTGAGCATTTTCTGTAAATCCGTAAGGGGCTGGCATTAGCCATTTCACAGCTTTCTCCTTTCTGCTGCTGAAAATGCCACAGACAGATTAAACAATTACAGGAAAGCTTGTTTATACTTGCTAGAAAAGCATGTTCTGTAAAAAGGACTGGTTCATTTTGCATGTTTATTAGCCCAGTCTGACTTTTTTTTCCACTCAAAACCAAAACTAAATTTTGAATTTCAGTGGCTGTGCAAGCAACCGAATGTGGGGATTTCAGTTATGAGTGAAACACAAATACCAATTATTAACTATGCTCAAATTCTTGGAAGAAAGACCAACAAAGGAGGGGTTCTCATCTCTTTTGTTGCACTCATCTCTTTTATGTTGTTCCTCCTTTGACTGAAAGTACTTAAAGTTTCTGGTAGTACTGTGGCAGCACAGCTTGAACTTTATAAACATCTTTAAAGTCTTTTGAATTTAAATATTTACTTTTATAATTTTACATAACTTCTTATATCTTTTAATTTATATTTAATGCATGATAATAAGCATATCTCTAATTCTGAACAATATCACAAGTATTTGCTCACTATGAGACTTTCATTCTGATAGTAAATACACTGGAACATTCCTCTATAATATACTTCTATTTTCAGCCATTCTTTGAAATACTAGATGGTTATTTAATTTAGCGGCACAGAAGGCAAGTACTGTAAACACCACAATCTATTAATGAAAAGTGAAAATAATTCATGGAGCTTCTAATCCAAGAAAGCAAGCTATGAGTGACCAAATGGAACTGCAGACTAAGACTTATCAACCACAGATCAGGTTGTGTTAAAGATTTACTGTAAAAAAAAAAAAGGGAAATTAAATAAAAAGGTGGTTTAAATATTAGTTACTGGTCTCCTCAAACAATCTTTCTGCCAGGAAATTTGTCTGGGGAAGTTGAACACTTTCCCAGTTAAGCTATATGGACACAATTTCTATCTTTTGAAATAAATCATCTATAGAAGTGTCTTTGCAGAAAAAATCTTTACTGTGATTAAAATGTAATTGCTCACTGGGAACTTGTTGCATAATTCAGTATCTGTCTCTATAATAGGAACAAACTGTATGGCTTGAGCTTGCTTTTAGATGCAGATTGAGCTCTTTTCTATCTCCAAGATGAAAAGAAGCCCTGGACTTCTCTGATAACTGCATTTGATTTTAGAATGAAAGAAGACAGACAAATTGGGAAAGTAAAATTTGAAGATCAAAGCTCCATCACAGAAACTTTTACAAGCCTGAGAAACAGAATACAATGGTTAGGGTGTTTTTATTCAAAGGTGTATCAAAAGTGGATGGTTGATTTTAGAGACTGTTTTTCTTTATTCTTGGACTAGCACAGAGTGGATTCAACCTAGAAGTCAGGAAAACTAGATTAGAGGAGAAATAAGCTGTGTTCTGGAAAACCTTTTGCTTACCCATTCCTGAGGTCACTGAAGTAAACTTCAAAGGAAGATATTCATATCCCTTATACTTTAATATATAAGTCTTGCCTTTGTAATTTATCTGCCAAGGATTATGAAGAGGCAAAATCCAGCAGTGCTCAAAGAAATTTCATTAAAAAAAAAAAAACCAAAAAAAACACCAAAAATAAAAACACCCCTAGCATTTTATCAGGCTTGGTCCCAGTCCAACATCTCTATTTTCTTCCAAGGTAAAAAAAGTGAAGGGGAAAGGTAAGGGATCTCCAATAAACATTTTTCATTTAGTTGATCCATGTCATGATTAAATCAGTGTTTAGATCACCTTAACTACTCACTTTTCCTGCTATTATTTCCTTGCTAAGTTGTTCTAATGAACATAAGAGAATTTCTTTTGTTAATATAAAAATCAAATCGAGAAATAAAATTTCAGAGAAAGAAATGGTCCAGATCCTCAGCATATGCACACCATATAAGTATGTAGAACACAGACTCCTGGACCCAGTACCCTTGTCAAATTCCCAGAAATTTACCCTTGTTAACTTCTCAGAAATACTCTCAGACCACTTATATATAGACTAAACCCCATAACTTTGCATCTGCAAAGATGATGTTGTCACCTTGGCACTATGCACAATCAGTCAGAGTGGGCTCAAAAAGCTAACTCACCAGATGTAGTGTCTCTCCCAGAGATCTGGGAATTCCTGACTACATAACTCACCTCTGTCATATTTCAGTATTCTGTGAAAGCAGAGATATGTGAGAGAACTGGGAGTGTTTGCAGTTGCTGATTCATTTGGCGACAGGACGTGCTATAAATTGTGAAGCAGGTGGTGTTTCCTACAGGCTGATGGTTTGATGCCCAGGTATGTTGCATTGTCTTAGTCCAGATGGCAAAACACATATGTCTGAGAGCAGGACATAGCCTGCTAGGCCTTGAGCAACTGGATAAATGCATTCTTATGACTGCTGAGGTCCCTCAGAGAGCAATCCAGCAGCCCTCCCAACCTAATTAATTGTGGCCATGAAGAACGTGGCTGTAGCTGCAAGAACATCCAAGTATTTTCTGCACTTGTCAAATCTGCCCTTTTTACCTTCAGTATCAACTGCTTGACTTCTTCATCTGGGAGCTGATAACTGTAAGGACTGGATTATTTTGATGGTGTTTGGTTTGTTTATTTTTTTTTTTTTTGTGAAAAACAGAGAAGAGTGTCTGTGTTGGGTGATGAATGCTTGCACTGGAATCCACAGTATTTCACAATACAAATTATGTTAGTTGTTACATAGATCCTGTGTCCAATGATGCTGTCTCTGCTTCCATGGTGTGTGTGTGTTCATGTTTCTGAATATAAACTTTTGCATGTACAGAGACTCTTTAAGAAGATAAAGAATATACGCTGAACTTAATGCCTTTTGAACAGGAAAGATTTGAATTTCAGCTTCCAAAGGGAAGTCACTGAGACTGTGAAATAGGCCCGGAAGAAAGCAAGCAGGGAAAACAGTTCCTTTTACCTCCTTGATGGGGATGTTTAGCTACAGAATATATAGCCTCAGCATAGGAAACATGATTCAGGCAAACCAGAGGGAAAGGAAAAATATGAGAAATGTGGAACCATAGTGATAGGTGTCTCCCAGAGGATTTATTTTTTCTGCTACATGTGTTCATGGCAATTGATGGCTAGTTGTTCAGGCCACGTACTGTCAATTTTTTACAGCTCTGAAAAAATATTCTGATGCAATTATTCAGTGACTTTCCAAATGTCAGTGTTGTAAAGGAAATGCTGGGGCTAGGAGAGCTTCAGAGAAAAAACCTTAGATAGTTTTTGGCTTAATAAACAATTTACGCAGTCAAACAGAACATGTTTTGCACAATGCAAGGTGTGTGGCAAATGATATAAGAAATCAGCGGTGGTTTTTTTCTCTAAAACAAAACTTTCATTACTTTTTGACTCAATCTCAGTTTGAAGTGTACTCTTTACCCAAATATCTCCTCTTTTCTTAGTTTTGCTCCTTTCCATGTAACAGTAATGGTTTGAGCCACAGCTGCTTCACTGGAAAAATGTCTTCCATTTCAATGCAAAGGAGTAAATCTGTTTAAGAAAGCTTCAGTGTTAGCTTAAACTAATCTATTTCACTTTGCACAAAAATGGACTGGAAATTAACATGATCAGTTATGGCGTCTCAGCTGCAAGGCTGGTAACAAGCAGCTGTGAAGGATAATTTCATAAACTATTGCATCCAGAAGCCTAAGAGCATTTCTATTTGTGCGCTTGAGAAAATTGAAAAGTCCTCTGAAGTCTTAGAGCATGGGCTCTAAGACTTCAGTTACAGAGAATATGAGTTTGCTAATGTCTGCTTATAATTAACGAGCAAATCACCACACACATGTTGTGAATGTGGATTGCACTTTGCAGATGACTCTGGATATTTGGATACTTAAGAGTGTGCTAAACTGCACCTGGACTCAAATAAAGTCAAGAAAGAAGAGTGTAACTGGCAGATTTTTTTTCTTTTTTGTCAAAAATGCAAAAGCACTATCCACAAAACAAAAACTGTCAGCATAAGCAGAGTGATAGTGTGAAGAAAGAAAAGCAAAACTCAGCGAGTGATTTTCTATCAGCTGTGGAAATCACCATTTGACTGTTGTTTGCCAACCTTGTGGTAAAATGAAGACCTAAAAAGGCATGTCTCAGGTATCGTGGGATAATTGATGTCTAACCACAAATGTCTGATGCTTTGAGATGCCTCAAGATATCCTCACTGGCTTTTCAGCTGCTCCGTTCAAAGGGTGCAGAATCCCCGTGACTCATGAAATTTTTGCCAGGCTTGTGCCTTAGAAACACTGTAACATCTCAAGTGGTAGGTGACATACACATTTAGTCAAATGAATTTAGATATTTAACAGAATTCCACTCTATGTAAGGGAATATTAGAATGAAACTAGGGAAGAAATGCAAAGTAAAGACTTCTGGATTTCTCATTCAAGTAAGGATTTCACTTTGGTAAACGTATTATTGAGTGCCAACTCAGCCCTCACCAAAATTACTTGAAACAGATTTTGTATTGCCTTTTCTGTGGAAACAATTCTGGAATCCACAGTCTATTACTGTGAGCAAATACTGCAAAACATGCAAAGCTAAAATGAGTCTATGAATTTCCAGCTGTGTGACAAAACATTTGTTTTTTGCTTAATACATGCACAGAACAAGATTTTCTAAAAGCTTGGTGTATGCAGTTTTAAACAAATGCTAAAAAATTAAACTTCAAAACAAATAGAAGGTCTGACAATTACAGATAAAAGAAGAAGCAGTGACATGCACATTGTCTCCTTTTAACAGGCTACATTATTTATCTTAAGGTGATAAGTCTACTTTTAACATAAAAAGTAGAGCTTACTGACGGGGTAACTAAAAGTTATGTTAGAATCAGAAAAAAAATGAGTTGGAAATGAGTAGGAAATGTAAGTAATCATATAGCCAAACTTCTGTCCATATGCTATGCTCAGATATCCTTAAATAATTTTCCTGGGAGACTTGCCTTATGATGGAGGCTACACAACCTTCCCAGCCACCTATTCCTAGTGTTTGTACAATTCAAAGATGTGTTTAATTGTTTTTCCTAAAATATATTCTTTTTGTATTATATGCTATTTATATGAAAACAGAATATTCCATCCCTCTTAGCTTGTTCCCTCCTCAATGAGATAATGAATTTTTCCCGGTACTGTGGGGTTTATAAAGCAAACATTACTTTATCAAGCACAGGTTACCATTCACTTTGAAGAGAAGTACACAGATTCTATTTACTCAAATGCAGTCTTCTGTTGACTGTAAACATTGAACACGTTCCACCGCTTCAGGTTATGAGACAAATACAAGTACAGAGAAATTAGTAGCAATATTCTCTTAGATTAATGACTAACAGCACCTATTAATCATGTTCTGGAATTATTTTGTCAGTGAATAAATCATAGCTTCAAACAGTCTTGTATTCAGTACTTGTATCAGTGGATCTCTACCTTAAATGCCCTCTGCCATCCTTCAAATTTGATGGGAAAATTTTGAAAAGAAATACCTATACTTAGATGATAGCTGTATTGTTTAAGAAAACATTAGTCTTGAAACTCTATGATTTAATACATATATTTTAAACCAGTTGAGACATACTGGATTGAAGCCTTGAGTGTCACATAATTATCAACTACTGTTGTCCAACATTTTACCTTGAGAACTGAAGGTTCAGATGTATTGAAATGTTGCTGTAACAGCAGGACACTGCATAGAAAAAACAGCATTATCCCAGAATATAAGGTATTATCAAAATCACAATGAAAAATATGTTTGAAGAGGGATAAGTCAACAAAGTTTTCCAGAATGAGGTCTTGCCTAAAAAATCATAGAAACAAATATTAGCATCATACATTTTAAATTTCAGGGTATCCTAGAAAGGAGAATAAAATCCCAAACAAAACAAAACAGAAAACCAAACCAAACAGAAAACCTCTAATTATATCAGTCACAGCAGATAAAAAATTTGGAAAAAAACCCATAAAATAAATATTTTTTCCATTAGAATGCACTCAAATAAGATGCCTCTTTCTCCTAGTATGTGTTGGTCATCATACTCATTAATTACCTGAAAGACAAGGTAAATAGTGAGAATAAAATTTAATGATAATTTTAAATTATTCAGGATTATGAAAGTAAAAAAATACTGTAAAGATATGCAGTAGGATGTCAAAATATTGACTGACTATGTAATAAAGTGGCAAATGAAATTCAGTGTTGATTAGTGCAAATTAGCACGCGTAGGAAAACAAACCAAACTATATACAATGACTGATTCTAACCAGTTACTGCCACAGAGGGCTGGGAGCTGTGATTTACTAAAGATGGTAACATGAACATTTTGATTTCGTGTTCATTGTTTTAAAAAATGGAAATTTTAAGAAATATTGGTAAAAACAGATGAAATCACCCTTGAAAAATAACATGTTGAATCTTGACTATATGGACTACTGATTCTGGCTTGTGAAAGGAGTACAGTAGAACTCAGAGAGAGAGAAAACAAACAAGTTTTATTGAAGCTTTATATGCAATAATTTCTGTGCTAAGAGGAATTAAATATGCTAAACTCATTGAAAGAGGGAGCTAGAGAATAATGGGAAATGAAATCACCTACACGAGAAATTTAGTTGGAAGTTCTTATTCAGAGGAGGAAGTGGGATCAACATGATTTTTGACATGATAGTGGACTTTTAAAAATACATATAAACCTTACTAAACCATTTCACCTGTCATTACAAAGAAGTCGTTAAGTAATTATTAAACTAATGAAAGAAAAGTACATTATTGACAATTAAATAGTAAGAAACAATATTGGGCTGCTTCAGATCATCAAAAGTGCAGACTGTTTCATGCAGGCAAGCATGACTGTACATTCTGGTCCTCCACAGATGGCAAAACTTTGCATGGGGGACCCTTTTGAGAGATAGTTACTGGAGTAGATGGGCAAGGCTATATACTGAGTGGTACTCCTTGTATTCTCACATCTGCATTCAGAAAATAATTCAGTGATGGCTGCGGTAGGATTGCACCAAATAAGAAAACATCCAACAGAATATTCTTTCTTTGAGAATGAAGTTTCAGGTGAGGGAAATGATGCTGATGATAAAGAGACTACTTTTGGTTCATTTATTTTGTCACAACCCTGGGCAGATCTAGCTCCCTGGAAGGCCTGGGAGGAGTGAAAGGCAGCTCTGTTCAGTGCAAATCTCAGCCTCCCTGTTTTATGCCTTTCCTTGCTGGATCACCATCCCTCTTTCATTTTAGGGCACAGTTGATTTTAAGCTGCCTCACATTCCAGAACCCAGGTCTGAAAGCATATCTAGCACATCTGAGGCCAGATATAGAGCATTAGGACATCCTCCAACATCCATGCCAGTGCTGACACTAGGATGTTGCACAGACTCACACTGCTGGCCACAAGTAATGGGAGCTGAGCCCTCAATAAAAGGCTTTACTAGCCCTCTTTATGAACACAGAAAAATACCAAAGTGCTTTGTTTGCAGAAGGTTTTCCTTTTCTGAAAGATACCAAAATGCATGTTAGAGATTGGATGGATCTTCTTTGGCGGATGACAGGGTTTGCAGAAAGCAGACAATTAGAGCCTGCCCACTGGAAGCCTCACAAATTATAGCAGCAATGATTTTGTAGCAAACACAACAGAAAGCAGACTGCAAATGTAGAGAGAAGCTTCTTGTATTTTCAGTGCTGGTTGTTTCAACAAAAGCTGCTTTTTTTCAGAAAGAATGAGTCCTCTCACATTGTTAACCAGCAGGAGGTACATACAGGGGCACTGCAGCCCAGCAATGGGGAGACAAATGTCATCTTTCTTGCTTTGTAAAAACAACTGATGGATCTTCCTTTATGCTTGAATTAAACTGGAAAAACACCTTAATTCAAAATTGCTTTCACTGTACTTACTACAGGCAGAAACCAGAACAGGAAGCTTTGCTTTTGCTTCTGTTTTAAATCTACCAATTAATTCCTCTGTTTCACTGACTCAATTCTGTTATGTTTATTATACAAACATTGTTTTACTTCAACATTAATGATGTTCCATTTCCCTACTTTTCCATTGTAGGTTTTTTTTCTGCATATGTTTGATTGTATAAATAAGTACATGAATATATAAAATGAAACATACGCAAATGAAGCTCCACATAGTGAATCCATGCTTGTATTTTATAAATGTTCTATCTTGGAATACTTCTTCAATGGAGCTGCCATAGAGAATTGGCCTTGTATTGGATGAACTGAATTTAGAGACTAAATTTTATTACTTGTCTATTTCACAGATGAAAATTCCTAGGAAAGTACCTAAAAAATCCCCTTCTTTAGGTAGAAACAACTTACAAAATATGTCCCTTTGGGACAAACAGTTCCTTAAGGGCAATATCATATAAACTTGGAGTAATTTTGCACTGAGTCTTGGTGTAACTGAGGCTTGTTTCACGTGACATTTCAATTTGGACCAATCTGTTTATAGTCTTACTGGCAAAAGTAGAGACAGACACCCTGGAGTGGGAATATAAAATCAAACTGTTGCTCTGTGAGCCAGTTTTCATTGAAATATAAGCTATTCATGCAACATACTCATTGACATGGTAGCAGGCTGGTGTAGTGCCCAGGTAATATTGGATTCAGTGTATTTACGGGGCAGGGTGCAGCAACAGGCAGGCAGAGCCAGCACACATTTAAGGTACTTCCTGCTAAGTCTACCTTGTAACACTGAGCCTAATAAATTCAATCAGGTCTGCGATAGCTCAGCTGCTCTTGCACTGCACTCTGCTATGCACTGTAAGCATGGATGATGTTTTTTTTTTCCCAACAAACTAGAATTATGTGTTTTTAAAATAAAAGGCAATGTACTTTCACATTCTTGGGGTTTTGCACTATCTTGAATTTATGCTTACGTTCCAGCTTTATATCCTACCATAAAACCTGTTTGTGTTATGAACCTCTTTTACACACCAAAATTCTTTTTTATACATCATTGTTGGTGCCCCTCTAATAGGAAAAGGTTTATTTTTTAAGCTCTTTTAAATGTTACAATATGAAACTGGTTCAGATATGCTATACTTAATATACTCTTAGTTCAGCTATGCGTGCAATATTTCTGTAATTGAATCTCCTGTACTGATAGGGCAGTAGCAAACACAAATACTATGTAAAGTATAAGACAAGAATAATATCTCAAACAAATTGTGTGGTGAAATATGAAAAAAAAAGAGGACTGAAATATTAAGAGGAAAATCAATATATCTTCAACACCAAAAGCCGATTATTTGAAGATGGTGATAGTTTATGTGGTTCATCCTTTATCTCTACCCTTCTATAATGTTACAACAGCTTTCATGAGGGAAAACAATTAAGCCCAGGGACGAGAATAAACTCTTATTCTTTTTGTCTCATATTTCACAAGTACTGTCACTCAGAACACAAGCATATATAAACCCTCTTCTAGGGACAACAAATCTATGCCCAAATACAAAGACCCCAATATTTGCTATCTCCTTAGTTTTCAAGGTTTTATAATCATGATCATCTCACTTTTCATTACAATAAATACCTGAATGGCATGTGGCACAAAGTCTCTTGAATCAGAAGGATGTTTTAATGGGAATCTTTTCATGCTAAAATTTGTGAGAACCTAATCCATGGTTATTGTATACTATATTGTCAGGTTAACAGTTCCTGTATGTTCCCTCTATTGTCTATTTAGTTTTTTAGTTTGTCATTGTCATTAGCTACTGCTGTAGCTTAATTTGAATACAAGCCCCTGTGCTGATACAGTCTTTGGAAGCCAAACTTTGCCTCAGGAGAAATTTTACAGCTGAGTTGCTTGCAAAGCTCTCATTTACTTCTGATGAAGTAGCATGGTACTTGCATAACAAAACTTGGAATGACTGAAAGAAAAAAGGGTAATCTTGTAACACTGATAATTTAAATTAATAAAATGAAAACTCCTAGTCCATGAACTACTGTTGCCTCAAAAGGGCAACATATTCCAGTTATTTGGAAGCTCCTGAATAATCAGATAATTATTAATTCAAACTAGCAAAAAGAAAAAGTGTAGCACACTCTTCAAGTACATTTCCATCAGAAAGGAATTAAAACTCAGACAATGAGCTTAGTGCTGTTTTTTTAGCATTATTTTGAATCAAATAAGGAGTAGGCAGTTACATATATGACTTGTCAAATTCTCTAGCAAAGCTTTTCAAAAGTTTTGAGAAAAAAGAGCCATCCCTTTTTCTCAGAATAATGATATCTGGAAAGTAGAATTTTTGGACAATAATGCCTCAGAAGAACGTCAGATTTCTTGAACAAGATGTAAATCTATACAGCTGTTCCATGTTTAAACACTTGGCAGCATGCAGCAGTGGTGCTCTATACTTGTTATACACCAATAAAAGCAGTGGAGTGTGAACAAAAACACAAATAAACTTTGTGGCTAATCCTTTCTCAGAGTGGACTGTACCTACTTTTGAAGCACAACTAGTGAATTCCATATACTCATCTTTGGTATTTTCAATGCTATTGATTTACAGGGAACATTAATTTCTTGAGAAAAACTCTCTGTGACTATCTTACTCTAGCTGACTGTGAACTATTAAAATGTGCTTATCAGAGCTTTATTGGGGAATAGCTCTGGAGGTTAACTTCATGTAATGCTCTGATAAGTTCTGAAATTTGGCTTGTCTTTCAACCAAAAATTAAGTAAGCTGGGATTAAAAAACAAGATTTACACAGTTCTATGCCCAAGTCTGATTCATCACTGATCTTACATATAAATGAGCAGCAGAGGGTGAGTAGACAGTATATACACCAATCTGTTTGCTTGCTTGTGCAGCAAACATTTGAAATGGCAGTGTCTTAGTGCAAGGTATTATTGCTTGTTTGCTGAAAGAAGATTCTATAAAAGAAGGTAAAAGGAAAAGGCAATTGGCTCATGATGCAGTATTTTCC
Organism: Geospiza fortis; assembly: GCF_000277835.1. NCBI lineage: Eukaryota > Metazoa > Chordata > Aves > Passeriformes > Thraupidae > Geospiza > Geospiza fortis. The sequence goes on along the minus strand of NW_005054547.1, from coordinate 418,340 downwards.
CTTAGTCCACAGGAGAGATGCTAGAGGGTGTCAGCCTTCCCAGTGCTCAAAGCATTCCAGCAGAGATCATGGCACACAGACCTGGAAGAAGCTGCACTTATAAGCCATATTCCTTCAATCATGGTGGGATGGCTGACTGTTTTATGTCCCATAAACTGTGACACAATTTCCTGCCTTTACTTCCCAATGTGATAAAAGGTTTTTCATAATGCATCACGTAGAGTTGGTGCAGTTTCTACCACTGTGTTCTGTATTTTGCATCCTGGAATGGACTCTGGGAAATGGAAGCAAAGCAAACAAGCAAACAAAACCTCTCTTTATCTTCTGCTTTTCTTCCTTTAATAGAACATAAATGCCACCTTTTATTCAGGCAAAACAAAACAACACTGTCACTAAAGGATGCTCATAAAGCTCATGGTGTTTTGAGCTGAGCAAAAGGACAATTAAACACAATAAAGTAGTAAAGGAAACCATGCAGAAATTTAACATAAAAGTAAAAGGCGATTCAGAATCCTGAATATCAGATTTGTAATGTAGTTCTCTCTCTTCAGGGGAACAAAGTTAGTTATATAAAAAATTATCACAATATTCTTAAGTTCCTCTCTGTTAAGATACATGAATTGCAAGTATCTTACTCAGTACAGAAATATCTGAGGCTATCAGAAGTCTCTAAAACTGTGCTTAGCTTTGGCAGCATAATTTCAGAGTTATCATCTATTAACAGACACAAAAATAGTCAATGTATATTTATTATTGATTCCATGATCAGTGCAGCCTCCTCTAACAAAAACCCACAACTTCAGCAAAGATGGTCCTTGCTTGAAATCCCTACATGAATCTGTTCTCAGGACTGCCAGATATTGTTCTTGTCATGAAGAATAAAATAGCAACATACAGTGTTCTTGTTGAGATAACCTGTGGATGTGATAATAGAAATATACAAGTAAGGTGAAGTTGCAGATAGAGTTACAGTAAATCAATTAAGCTTTAAAAACTAAAGAAAAACATCTAAATTTGCAAGATGTGGCTCAGGTGGAAACTACTTAGTGGCAGATTGCAGAGCAAAGCTCCAAGTTCATGGAGATAAATAAGGAAAAGGAAGTGCTGTACCAACAGATTCAATTGCTTTGCCTAACCAAAAATGCCTAGAGCTGTTTGGGCCAGCCTGGGCAATACTCTTAGACCCTTGTCTGCAACTCCAGAAGGACATAGGCCAACCTTGTATCATATCTGCCACCCATATGTGGTGTCCAGGATGCCTTAAGTTATGTCAAATAGCACCAGGTTCCTCTGTGTGGTCAATTGACACCTTCATTGTTCAGAATACATTTTAATATGTGCAGTTTCAGTTTGCATTTCTTAGTCTCTATATGATACCATAGAAAACTTGAATTTATTGCTTCTTGACTGGTTCTAAATTCTTTACCCCAGCCTCTCTTCCTTCCGACTGCTACTACATTAAAGATTAAATAATAAAGGAACAGAAGCATGAAAAATGAACGAACCACTCAACAAAAAATATTGATTACATAGGTCAGACCAAAGTTCATGTAGCATACTACATGAACCAAAGTTTGTTATCATTCATCTGATAATGGTTTATAGATGAAGTTTAGGAAAAAAATTGAAAGTGTGATAGTTTTTTTTCAGGCTATTTTTGCAGCTTTAAACAATCTGCACTACAGGGACTTCCTGATATCTTTTTGTTGATACATTTGTCTTCCACAGCTATCAGAGGTCAACCAATCATTTATTCCAAGTGAATGACTTGATTGTTTGCAAGGAGTTTATTGACAAGAAAGTAAAAGTTGCTGTTGTGGTTGAGAAAGAAGTAATTGGGCAGTGCATGTGATTTAATCAGTTTCTGGATAGTCCCTTTAAAGAAAAAAATGAATGTATTTTCCTGTTTATGATCATAATGGGCTTATATCATGTGACTTGGAAGGGGCAATTTCAAATATCAAGATGCAATGGAAGCAAAATGTGCTTTACATTGGTTTCACAATCAAAAGCAGGATGAGTTGCGTTTTATCAAAAGGAACACCAATGTCAGCAAGAAGAATGACCATATTTGTTCAAGCGTAGCCCAGCAGAGAGATAACTTCAAAATATAATTTGAAGGTGTTATACAAAGTAGTTGAAAGACAGATTTGTAGTGAGATGTCTTTTTTTCATTGTGTCAGAGCAAAGTTGCCTGTTTATTAAGGCAAGATATGTCAGAGAATGTAAATCCAAGACAAGTTCTGCCCCACAGAATGCACCAATGTCTTGAAACTGATATGGAGTGATATGTGATAATAAACTCTTTGTTTTACATATGATCTACAAAATCATCTAGCAAAATCACACTTTTTTTCATATATTATGGGATTTACTAATTACACACATTTTTTACATTGAGAATCTTAAATCCTTAAGAACACATATTATAAAAAGATCATGACTTCCATGTACATCAGTGAATAAATTTGTTAGTTCATTTTAGTTGAATCCTATTGTTCGTGCATAAAATCTCACTTTTCCTCTTCTTTCCCAAAGGAGAAGCCTAATGTGTAGCTTTTACCAATGTAGCTGTTATTAAAGCTGAAAGGAAGCATAGGAGGAAGAAAGTACACTGTGTTTTTCCATAATCATGAACCAGTGTATTGTTTCTTCCATATGGCTTACAGCCCTATCTCAGGAACATACACATTGAATTGACCTCTGGATGACCTAAGATTAAACTGTTATAGGAAAAAAATAAGTAACAAGGGGCAGCTTAAAGCTAAGTGTGCTCCAGGCAGGGACAGAGAGAGCCTGGCTGCACATGCAGTCTAAATAAGCTGGCTGAATAAACCTTCTATGGAGCAGACCAGTGGCACCTTTCCCTCCTCTTGCAGCCAACCACATAAACTTCCCATCACTCCTGCGGATGCTGTGCTCATAAGCAAAGGAGCTCCTGAAATGTTTCAGGCTTTTTACTGACAGAAATTTCTTAGAATATTTATCCAGAGAATATACACTCGGTTTTAAATTCTCTCCTGTAAAACAGCACAAAACCAACTTGGGGTTCGCTCCAGACCTTGCCAGCTTGCTTCCACTGATGAGTAAGACAGGACAAGTCCTTGAAAGCCTCACCAGAGAACAATGATTACATTTCAGGACCTCTGTGCTTGAAATATTTGTCTAGAGAGAAAATGAACATGTTTTTACTGTTGGATTTTAGTTTCTAAAAATTTGCGTCCCAGCATGTTTTAGAGAACATAGAATGGTGTGTGAGTGTCTAGATGCCCCTCAGGGTTACAGCTTAAGACAAGTAAGAGACTATTCTTGTGGTCTAGGTTTTTTTTTTTCCTTTAAAAATTTGATTGTTTCAATGTCTGAATTATACCTTTACTTATATCTTCATTTTGAATATGTTCACCTTTTGATTTATTTTTTTTCTCCTAGATTCCTACTCTCCTTTTTATTCTCTCTGTGCTCTTTTTCTACTCTTATGGATGCTCAAAAGGAACACTAAGTGAAACTGGTAAAGAAAAACAGAAAAAGTATACTCTGGTTTAAAAAATAATTATCTTAATGTTTTATTTTTGGTAACTTTTATTCCTGGATTACAATACAAATTTTTGTAGCAAGATACAGTCATTGTTTCATTTTTTTTCTGTCTTATATGGTGTGGATTTTTGTTGTGCCAGAATGTCTTTGGAAATAGATGAAGTTCTTAAGACTTTATCTTTCAAAAACCTAAAAGTATACAGACATAATCTGAATTTATGACCACTGCATGAAATATTATCCTGTAGACTATAGTAGTTCAGGATCATCTTCCCCTTCTTTTACGAGAACAGCAATCTCTGGGAGATGGGACAGAGAGTAAAGGGAAATGTTGAGTCAACATTCTTTGTCTGAAATAGAGTGGATGTTGGATCTGTAAATGAAACGATGGCACCATGGAAAAGAATGGCAAAACTCTCTCTGATTTCAGCAGAGTGGAATTTTGCCACCCCTTTAATAAGACAAGTAAATAGAACTACATGAAACATATCTTTGTTTTTAACAAATGCAGGCTTCAGACTAAGTTTTACATATCAATGTTTAACCTATCTTTGTTTTATCATCTTAGAATGTTTCACTGATGGCAGTACTGAAAAGGAGCCTAAAATATTGTGTGGAGCATAAAATATGAGAGAAAAGTAATATTTGAATTTGAAAAAACCCTAATTTTTAACAAAGTTCTATTCCCCCCTTTTTTTCTTATATCTCTGATAATGATGATAGCAAAGTGTTTATTTTGTGATAGCTTCCTAAGTGGCTGTAAATAGGCAAGAATGACAGTGAGTTTAAGGAATACTCTCCCATGCCACCTGATTTTCATATTACAGCAGCAAAGGGATGCTATCAACTCACACAAGATATTTTTCCTTTGTTCATTTTTTTAACAAACTTGCACAGTGTTGTCAGCCTTCATGCTATTGTAAATTTTTTTAGTCGCTAATGTTTTACATAAGTATTTTCCTCTTGAAAGTGATGATTGTGTAAATAATTTCAGATTTTATTAAAAAGCATGTCTTATGGTCTTATCTTTACAGCTCTGAAGACCTAAGTAGCCCCCAACTTACAAGGAAGCATTAGAGCCTTTTGCTGGCTTTCAAACATGATTTTTAGATATTTGGGATCAGTAATGATGAACCTATGGGCAGTCTTCCCCTATATTATAAATCTTCCCTGGTTGCAGTCAGACTCTGACTTAATTCTTCGTTCCTGTATGCCTTTTGTTCTCTGCTTATTTTTTTTATTTTTCTTCTTTTTCCTCCCTGCACCATTTTCCTTCAGTACGAGTCCAAACACTTGATGAGGCGCCAGTATCTACTTTCACAGAATTATTCATCTTCCATTCATACTGATGTTAGTAAGATATGGATCATGTCATGTGAGATGACCACTCAGAGAGAATGGGAATATCCAAACTCCTCATCTCTCTGTGTCTTATCAGCATTTTGGTACTCCAGCCCCATTGCTCAAAGATTTTTTTTCTAATTTCCAGGATGTCTTGTACTTCAAACATAATTAGAGCTTCTCTAACCAATAAGCTAAAAATCTGTTTTCTGTTCTTTTAAATTAATGATCACAGACTTTATTCCCTACAGAAACATGCTTAAAATAGCAAATATAGATTAATAGGTAAGCCTTTAAAATTTAGGGTTTAAAAAAAATTAATAATGTCATCTACAATTTTAAAAAATCTGTTGTACTCTATGTTCAGTTGTCTGCATGTATAAATCAACAAAAAGAACAAAGCAATTCAGTAGGAGGGAATTTGCAATACACCGTATTACACCAGAATCATCTTACTGTAGATTTTATTGGCAATAAAAAGGAAATAAAACTCAATAAAAAGGAAAATGTGTTAAAAAAATAAAATCTTATGGGTTTTTTCTGTGTGCTATCTTATGCAGCAGCATAAGAATTTTCATTTCTAGACAATTAGAATGAGTAAAGAAAACTTCATTGTCTTGTGGGTCACCAGTTTTTTGTCATTATGTTGCTCTGGTTTTATATAATATCTCTGAGCCATTTTACTAGGTGGAATATCTAGACTATTATGTAGAAAGGCCTTCTGTTTTGTAAATATACTTAAGCAAACAAAGGAACAATCTCTCATTCCTATTATGAGTGCATACATACATGCATACATACATGCATACATACATACATAAATACATATATATATATACACATGTGTGTGTATATATATATATATATATATACACATGTATGTGTATATATATACACACAAATGAGTATAAACACTGATAGTTTTTTTTTTTTCAATGGCATTTCAAGGCATTATTCTGAGAAGATTGTTTTCTTTACCCTTGACTGTGTTAAATATTCCACTCATGTTATGGAAGATGGTTGTCTGATTGCTTGCCCTATTTTTCTTTGCCAGAACAGATAGACTATGCTTATCTATTAAAAGCACTCCCGAGCTACATTAAGCTTGGATACCTGTGGAGCTTGTCAGCACAGGTTCTCACACAGGTCACTGGTTGCTGGGGCAGCCTCAAGAACAGAATAACAAGCACTATTTGATATGGGAAACACACATCTGTGTCTTTTTCTTATCAGCATACTGATGAGAAATCCTTTGGATAATGAAATAGAAAAGCTCTCTGGGTAATTTTGGTGCTTTTTTTTTTTTCATTTTTCTAACTCTTGTTGTCTCTGGTGCAACTATATTTTATTCTTGAATCACAGAAAGAATTAACATCTTTGTAGTGGTTGGGATACCTATGCATCACTTCCAGTTCTTGGAGAGATGTCTCGGTTCAGTAAAGAGCTCACAAACACAGATAAGCAGTTGACCACCTTAAAAAACAGAAGGAGTGGAAATAAGATCCATCAGAGATGATCTGGCATAAAATTATACTATGACTATGATTTTAGGGACTGTATTCAGTTGTGCAGCATAGACATCTGAGCATCTGAGGAAGCTGTTTATATATATATATATATATATATATATATATATATATATTCCTGAGTTGGGAGCCATAGGAGTTCTGCAGTTTTCTAGAGATGGAAACTAGGTGGGACAACTCTCAACACATGAAAATGCACAAGATACTTATATTTAGGAAAAGAACTTACACTCCAGTATGATTTACTTTTTCTCATTGTGTTGCTATTTAACTTCTTATCCCTGGGCTCAATTCAGGTGCCACACAGAGGTGATAGTTATGAGAGTGATTCACAGCAATAGCCTGTCCAGCTTTAGATTATCCTCTCATAGGTAGGTTCTCATGCAGATCCTGTGTCAGAGCTGATAAACCCGTGTCACCTTCCCTGGAGCATCTCAGGTTTTACCAGATACTTACATATGGACAGCTGCTTCAAATCTCTGTGTACTCTTATCAGATTCCTTTTTAACTAATGCTATTATTACTCTTTTGTATAAAAAAAAATCTACCAGGACAGCCAGAACTGCTGTATTATCATGTAAAGACCAATGTACATGATGTTTCTATGTTCAGGATATATGGAATACCATAATGTTTTCATTTCATATATGCCTGCTGTTTTAAACCTTTGACTTTTTAAAGAAAAAATAAGCTAGAAATTCACCCATTTATGTATTTTCTGGCACTTTCCTTTTAACATAGACACTTTCCTTTTAACACAGACTTCCACACTGTTCAAATTTCAGAGTGTACCAGAATTTACTGTAGATAAATATTTATCTGTATAGTTGTAAACCATAGTAGATGTACTATCAGCTTATGCTGCATAACCCTGGTCTTACACAATTGCCTAAAACAAATTCAGTAACTTGCCAAAATACATCATGCAATGCCTGGTTATCGTCTAAATGACATTCCTTCCTTTTATGTGTCTGTTTGATTCATTAAAAAATCTTAAGGAAACATTGCACAAACTAGATTTCCATTAAGCAGACAATAAGAAAATTATCCTAAATAGAAGCAAGTAAAATTTAATTATCATAATTTTGTATTACTTCATTTTTATTTATTTTGTATAATTTTTTTTATTTTAAAGAACTATCCAATTTGACTCTTTTCCTCTGTCCCTTGCAAACTGAGCATTGCTGAAACTCTAGCATGACTTCTGAATTTTGAGTATAAATATATACACTGTATGGCTATACCATATAATTGTTTTGGAATTAAAATTTTTCTATCTTGTTTTAGACACTAAATTAGAGCTAGACAGCTTTTGACCTTAGATCTATCTTCAGGCAAGATTCCTTGTGAGATGAAGAGGTGACTGAGATTACCTAGCTTTCAGACTGCTGTTTTCAAGATGCAGATGTGCTTAGGAATCTGGATAGGTTCTGTCTGTCCCACTAATTAGGAAAGGGGCCAGATATGAGTCCTTAAGCTTGAAGTCAAGCACAACAGGCTTGACGACACGTCTACACTACTAACTTCTACCTAAACTACTTAGACTTATTGTCTTCTACACCAATTTTTTTTTTCTGAGATCTTGGTCAGGGTGGCCCAAACTAAATATAGAGGTAGCTATCAGTTAAAAGCAAGTTCAATTGAGCATCCAATCCTCAATTTCACTCCCTGGGTCTCTTTTACCTAGCAGCATAAGTGAATGCATTCATGAGGAAGCTGAAGGAACCATAGATTTGTGTCAATGCTTTAAGTGAAAAAAAAAACACCAAGAAAAAATATTTCTTTACATTTACTTCCCCTATTCAGGAATAGATGATTTTTGAGCTTTTTGTGGAAGTGATGGCTTAGGAAACTTCTTGGTTTCTTTCCTATTCCTAACTTGTGTGAAGATATTATTTTAAATGTCAGGTTCACAAATGTGTCTCACTAGTTTGTGTTAAGCAAATATCATGTGCAGGAAATGATATCTGGAAATGCAAAGGAAGAACTCTATCACACTAACATTTACAATCAACTTTTTAATAAACGAATTTAGAATTAACAGATAGCTAGTAACTAGTAGGAAAAAAGCTTCAGAGTGAGAGTAATGTGTAGAATGACACAGAGAGAACACAAGGCCTAGTGGAACGGTTCTACTTTCTCCTGGACTAAAAATTCTTGCTGTACTGCATAAAGTTGTTGCTGTATCCTTCTACTTCTCTACAGTTTTTCCTCCTAGCTGGCAGACTCATAGGCCAGATGGAGTTTGGTCACTTTCTAAACAGTATGTAAGGCAGCTTCTGTGGAGCAGGGTTTACTGTGGTGAATTAAGGACATCTGATGCTTTTCCTATACACTAATACTATACATCAACTAATATAAGTTAAAAAATAATTAAAATATGCTTAAGAAAGCAAGTCTCATAATCTTACTTCAGATAGGAAATTTCAAATTTCAGATCATCAGATCACTATAGGCTTTTCAGGTAATGGGATCTTTAAATTCCACTTTTCACGCAGTAATTGGATTTTGGCAACAGTCTCTTACTGTGTCTTTTCTTTTTTTCTTTTGTGCTGTAGTTATTTTTTAACTTTTCCTTCCATGCCCACACCTAAATGGTCAGTCCAGAAAGTAAGATTTGTGAGACCCAAGTTTATTTGGATAGCAAAGAAGTGTGCAGTATGAAATGTGGAAGCTTATAGAGCAGTCACATGACAATTATGTTTTATCCAAAAAGCACCTTCATTAATTGACACCAAACATTTAACTCTGGGTACATATGGTTACTCTAAGAATGACAGATATAAAAATCAGCAGCCCAATTCACCATTCTCCCCCAACATATGCATCTTCAGCAAAGTAGAGGCAAAATCCTACCAAACCAGGGCAGTAGGAACAATTGCTCTAGGAATATCCCCAAAAGCAAGTTAGTCTACTAATGAGCATATGGCAAACAGGCTCTCTACCTTACCTGAAAACACAATTGAAGAAACTGTTCAGATAGTGGAGAGACATACATTAAGAGATTTCTAACATTATTTTTGAGAGCCTTAATTCTATGTGAGTGGATTTGATCTGAAACATGTTATGCAAATACGTATATGACCCTATTAACGAAGTTAATATCTTTAGTAATAAGTTTGTTTTTTCTCCTGAAGTATATATTCTTGATTCTTTGGGACCTGTATTTTATAAAGGTCAGGTCAGTTTCTGGTATTCTGTTTCAGAAATGTGTTCACCTTCTATGATACTATTCAAAAGTGCTTAACACTCAGCTAGAGCAGTCTACATATTGAATTGGAGGTGATGAATAATTCATACAATCTGATTTAACTTTTTTTTCCTTGACATTAGATGATAATTTAGCATAGGGTGCAATCAATGATTTCTGAGATACTGACATTCAAGGTTGTGCTTGGTAACACCTAAAAATGTACAAAAACTTGCTTTCACAATTAATTTAATGCAGTATCTACTCTTTGTCACTATTATGATATACAAAATTGTACTGCATGTGTTTATGGCTTCCCTAGATATTTAGAATGCACTCACTAACACTAGCATGGAAATATAAGATGAAAGATTTCTTAATATCCAATCATCAGGTTTTGACAACCTTGGTATTTCTACATTGGCTTTGGGAAGACTTCCAGACCCGAAATTCACTTTATGTCTGTGTACATTGCCTTTTCCTTTTTACATAATGATTTTAGATACTGTGTAATTCACAATCTAAAACCAAGACCCAAGACTGAACTGAGGAGATCTATTATGAAATACTAATAGTAATGCTATTAAGGATGATTGATCTTTGCCACTGCTTAAAAATGTGTCAAGATTTCAATCCTTTTTTCTAGATTCTGCCATGGATTTTATACCCAACTTTGGGAAAGCAGCTTGAGGTCAATCTTTCCATATTGGATCTGTAGGTATGTGTCCATTGTGCCTATTTCCCTTGAGTTTATAAAATGTTTATAATTTCTTGCACCCCAGAAGGCAAGAGACCTCGGGTGTTTGACATTTGTGGACATCCAACTGAACTGGGGAATCAGAAAGTATGATGGCTTGTGATGGTACCCGTTCTTTCCAGGAGGCAGAGAAGCCTGTAGCAGGGACAAAACCTGATGCAAGTTTGTGTAGGCTGCTGTGAGACCACATTTTCATCTGCAGGTTGGCTGTCCCTGCTGCAAGGGTGCACTAACTGCATGTCTATGAGCAGCTTGGGTGGTAACTCCTTCATATGGCCCAGTGCTTTTATGACACTAAGTGTATGTCAATCAGGCTGTGTTGCCACTTTTGCCAAATATGAAATAACATTTTTTTCTTTTTCTTTTTGTTGTTGCTATTTTGGTTTATTTTTGGGTTTTTGGTGTTGTTGTTGGGGGGAGAGAGTTTTGTTTTTGTTTTCCTGAATACTTAGAACAGACTTTGCAGTCGATACTTGGAAATAACAGATTAAAGTTCCTGCAGAATACTTATTGTCAGCAAGTTCCAACAACCTTGAGATTCAATGACAGCTTTACTCCCACAGTTTTAAACCCCTTGCAGTTATCTGATTTCCATGTTGCTGTTAATGAATCCCACTGGCAGAGCTAAGAATTGTGCCCTAAAATACACTTTGTTATCATTCCCTGAAGCTTTCTGCTATGGGACGTGGCAGTGGACAGTAAATTTGAAGTACAATATCTGTTGTGTTACATAGGTCAGAAAACCACATTGGTTTAGGGAGTATCACTAATGCTCATTTTTATCTTTCTGAAGACTCATTTATCTTCCAGGAGTCAACAAGTTTCTGAGCTAGAATCAACCCATTAGTGATTGTCATCAGAATGCTGCTGAGCTAGCACAGGTTGGATAACTTTTTGTTTTACAAAATATGATGAATGAAATGTACTTCATGACAGTAAGTCTAATGATTTAGAGCTGGAACTGCTCTGGAGGTTCCCAAAATAATTTCTTTGTAAATTGACCTACACTATTATAAACTATGAAATCCCAGAATTTATTTTGTGACAAATCCTGCACTCTTTATTCTACTGTTAAGCAAAATAGTGATATACTACCACACTTCTTACTTCTCGGGTAAGAACAAGTAAGAAGCTAATTAGAATAAAATAATCTAGCCCAAGATTAAATTAGAATAAAACAAATGTATCTATTATTAGATAATAAATGAAATTATGTTATCTTGGGAATCATAGCTTCTAGCACTAAGGTTGATATAGAACCAGTTTCATTCAACACTTTCTTTTCTGAAGAATAAACTAAACATAAATGTCGACAAAAATGAGGTTAGGTCAGATTTTACATTATTCATTAACGTTTTCTTTTCCTTAATTTTGAGAATGTCTTTATCCTATCTTACTGTTTAGAGTAATAATATATTTTAAATGTTGCATGAATATTTTTTTTAATCAGACAAACATGAGGCTGGGAGGGAAACTTGTCTTGAAAGATGCATATTTTGATTTTTTTTTTTGGCATAGAAGATATTTGTATCCTAATATAGGAGGAAGATGCTTTTTGCACTAAAACCTCTGTTTTGAGAAATATTGCTTGTGGTTAGACCTGAGAGAGTCAGTTTCAGTACTCAAAGTACTTATCTCCTTAATTTCCTATATTTATAAAGATCATAACATGCCTAATTTATGACTTTATTTGCTTCAGCCTTCTGTCTACTTTCAGAGTAGACACACAGGTATTTTGAGTGATTTACAACTTATTTGGATTATTTCTCTCTATTGGCTGCAGAAGGAAATATTATTACATCAAGTGAAAAGCTTAGTGCTGTAGGTAGTGCTTATATGCACTTTGCAGCTACACTAATACACAGAGAACTACTTGTGGTGTAGTCAAATACATCTTTAGGTTGGCATAGCTACAAAGAAGGACAATTTGGATTTTTCAAAAGACTGGACATCTGGATGAGAACTAAAATAATTTAGTTTATCTAGACTAATAAAACCCCCCATGAGATATATTTGCTGTTTATAGATATTTTGGAATTCAAACGAAGCAAAAACTTCAGAGAAGATTTACTTTAGTTGAAGGACATAAGGAAAGCTGTACTATGCATAAAATATATTCAAAGAGGAAATCAGAAAAAGATTTTTAACAACTAGAGTACTGTGATTGGGTTACAACTTTTTAGTAAACCTGCTATTGTCTTTCAGATGAGAAATACAGACCTATTCCCAAAGTATATAATTAGGCCCCTCCTAAATTGCAGGTCAGAAATTCAATCGGAGATAAACTTTTAAATCAGTGAGGTTTTGATCATATCATCCTCATTTACTTCAATAGGATTTGGACTGTCAACCCAACAGACACTGCAGACAGTGGTAAGAGATGGGCTGCATAGAGAATTTCTCCTTCGTAACCTGCCTGCTTCCTTTATTTCAGCTGAAAGTTAAACAGAGTTACTAAAGTAGCTCAGTGAGAACAATGAAGAATGTTTCACATGCTGGTGAGCTTCATATATCCCAGAGCCTAATGGAAGGTATAAGAGAGGTCAAAATGTATTACGGATAAGGAAGTCTGATCAAAATAGAAGCTATGGGTTCATTTTTGTGAGGCATTCTCTGTGCCTACTGCAGAGAATATTTTGAGTTATTCTCTACATTTAAAATTACAAAATGCTTTTTATTGTTTTTTCCCATTCACCAGAAGTCTCAAAAAGCATTCTGTGTACCCACTCAGGAGGCTATTTTTGCTGTCCTGGCAACTTCTCAGCATAACTGCTCTTTTTCCCAGTGGATGGGATAAAAAAGATGTAGGCACAAATGTAGCAAGACTTCGTGAAGGCATGTCTTATAACAATACAGACTGACAGTGAGAATGGCAAATGACTGAAAGGAATTCCCCAGTTGATTAGAAGCCTTCCTAAGCAACCTGGTCTATCTGAATACAGCTTGTGAATGAAGTCTGCCTAAAATTAATTCTGATGTAACAACAGGAGAAGTGAATTGTAAAAATCTAAGGCTTTTCTCTAAGGCGAATGTGTCACCCGCCCCATGACATTTAAACTAAATATAGAGGCTGTCACTTTAAATGTCTCAGTTGATCTCAGCTACTGATATAAAGCGTAGAAGACAGAGCAGGTCTTTAAGATACTTCGGAGTCAAAAGGTAAAAGGTTTTATGGGCAAAATACCAGACCTTGAACTGTACTAAGAAAAGAAAAAAATCAGAAGACACAGAAAATGTTACTGGACTAGTGCAGTAGTTCTTTGCACATAAAACACTACCAGTAGCAGAACTGGCATGTTCTTTCATAAATGCACTTTCTGAGTGGTTTGCAGATGCAGATTTCCCTTCAGTTTATACATCTGTAAGTGGTCCACTGGTGACTCTGACAGCATTTGTAAATAGAAAATCTCCAACACATACTTGCATCGACCATAAGCATTCTGATAGAAAATGATTCAAAGATAGGAGATACTTCAAGTCAAAAGGCAAACTGAGAAAAAATATTATTTCATATTCTTTCTTTTTGTTTCTGGGACAGGACCAAGGTATTTTTATTACATCTATATAAATCTCATGACTGTTTCATTTGTATTACTGCAGACATGTAATCATGCTGTAATAAGGAAGCAGATGCATAAAAAACTCTGATGTCCAAATATTTAGATAACAGTGTATTCATTCACCCCTCTAAAAATCCATGACAAATGTCACACACAAAAAACCAAAACACTTTAAATCCCATAGAACTATTTATTTAAGAAATCAAAGAGAAGAAAAATATATATCTTGTTCTTCAGAACCACTTACATCCTAAATATCATTATGACTTACTGCTGATTAGCTATAGAAATATCTTCTGCTTAATTATTTCAAATATCCACTTTACTGCTTAGTGTATATTCATCTGTTGCAATTACTTTTTTCTAGAGACACATTTTGACAAAATGCTTAAATCTTAGAAAAAGCCCCTAAATAAAGCTAGCTCTTATTTTGGTGAACAAATGCTGGTATCAACTAGTGCACTACAAAGAAGAATCTTAGAGTTTCTGAATATCCTTCAAGTGCTTACCTTAAAAATTCAACTTTTTCCTCTAGAATTCCTTAACATGCTAAATAGTGCTCATTTTCCCACATATCACATTCTTCATTAATATGTGCTTAAAAAACCTGCTTGTGAGTGAACACCCTAATTTTTCAGATGAGAAACTTAAAGCACAGAAAAAACTCTCATCAAGTGTCCCATTTCATTGGCAGAAAAAGTAAAACAAAAATTCTCACATATATCTTGACCTTTGTTTTCTTAGCCCAAATAAAAACCAATTTTTTTCTCCTTTGCAAGTACCTCAGTGACTAATAAATCATAACCAAAATGAATTAGCAGATTTTTTTCAAACTTCAGTACACTGAAGTAGCAACTTTAAAATAAATTAATGTGTAAGAATTCTTTTAAAGTTTGGGGTTTTTTTTAAATTTCCTGATCTCTTAATGATTGTGTTCAGGTTGTTGATTATCTCTGCTCATTTAGTTAGGTGACAAGAAGTCAGTGTAATGTTTCTTTTCTCAAAAAAATAATGTTGTCTCCATAGAGTAATTCATGTTAATTCATGGTCATATGGCCTTTCAATCCATTAATTAAATTAATGAGACTTCACTCCTTTCACCCATGCACCCTTAATTAAAAAACCTGAGAATGAGAAACACAAAAAAGTAACATATGGCATTATCAGTGTTGTGCCCAAGAGAACGATTTAATAACAGCTCAAGATAATTTATTGTTAATAAAACCTAGTCACTCTCTCAAAATGCTTATGATAATGTGGAAAATCTGTGAATATTCCAACTTAGAGAATCTATTCACTTTTCTGTGCATCAGTCTTGGTGACTAATGCTTCATATTTCCAGTAACAGCAAGGTGGAATATTCAACTGCAAATCTGAATTTGATTGTATCAGAGCATATTTGATGAGAAGTTGTAACTGCTCTTCTGCTGATGAGATTTTTGGGTAGCTAAAACTCTGTGTCAGAGGAGTTTAGCATGTTTTCTTGACAGACCTGCCTAAAGTCTATTGAACAAAATATTTGCTTAGCGTATGATTTACTTTGTTTTTTACTGGATCATTTTCCAAGGCTGTTGATGGAGCCTAGATGAAACAGTAAATCTTAGAAACCAAAGGAAAGAGCTAAAACTAAAAAAATAGACAATTTTCATTGCCATGCAAACAATAAGGAAGTCAATGTGTCTGGAATAAAAAAAAATGGTGCCTGGAGATTCCAATAAAGTGAAATTACTCACTTCTCCTAAGTTAATGGCTTACTACACACCAGTTTTTGTAGTCTTAAGAGGAATTAATTAGGGTTCTGCACAAACTCTATTTTCTTATATGCACATCACCATCCTGAATAACTCCTGCTGGGAATCTACCAGGCAGCAGGCATTGAACCCCTGCCTGAGGTACCCTTCAAGGTGCCTTGAGCACAGCAGCAGGGAAAAGTCAGAAGAAGAGCAGCCCTGAGGTACTCAGATAACCAAAGGAATAGGGATAGAGAACAAACAGATAGAAATGGCAAATCTTTTGCTTACAAACATCTAAATTATCTGAGTTTTCCAGTGGTTCCCTGCATGCAACTGCAACTAAAGAAATATTCAAATTTTATTCACAAGAAAAACTCTTAATTCTTGTCTTCTCAAAGATGTATAGTAGAGCAATAAGTCCTTCCTTTCAAGTACAGCACAATCAATCATTTCTCCTTTGCCCTCATTCACACAGAATCCTCTGACTCCCTCTTGGTAGGAGTTCCCTGGTTTCCCCTTTAGGAACTAAATTAATGCTCTGCAGATGGATATTAGTGGCTGAATTCCAAACTCTTTGTGTTCATTGGCAATCCACTATATCAGGATATATCCAGAATAACTTAATTCAACTCCATAACTATTTTCCACTGAATGCTTTACATACTCAATGCTGTATTACATTTCTACTAATAAGAAATTGGTGCAAGCTGCTCACATAATATAAATATGTTAATGCACAGGACTGGGAAGAATTATTTTAATTAAACAAATCTCTAAATGAAAGGAAATATAACAGCTATAATAATTAATAATCAATGCAATGGTCTCTGTAGTCTAGGATGTTTGTTAAGGGTTTTTTTTCCATAGTGTTTTATTTTTAAAGATTTCTTTAATAATAATATAAAAATTATACTTAATGGCAGTTTTAGAACTGAATGATTCCTCCTAGTTTCAATTCCTCCACAAGTTTTCTAGTCGTGGGAAATATCTAAATCTCACTTACTATTTTTCACCTTTTCTAATTAAAGTTAATAAAATGGTGAAAAACATGGTTATTTTTTCACAGCTATATGGGATTTTTTCCCACATCATATTTACATTTGCTCTTTAAAGTTTAGTTTATCCTGCATGATGAGGCTTCATAGAAACAGTATGTGTCAGAAATTAATCCTAGGTGTTTTAATAAAACTAAACTGTTATTTAATTCATTAGATTGTTCCAAAATTATCTTCCTTCCCAACACTTTGTTTATCATTCTGGCCTTTCACAATATGTTCTTTTACCACCAGATATTGACTTTCTTCTAGTTTAGTTCTCTGAAATAACCACAACTAAGGACAAAAGAGTGTCAGAGACTGCAAAGCAGGGTCAGAAGTGCAAGAGCAAGTACAGGAGGGAAGAAGCAATTGCAGCAGCACCTCTTTAAATCATCTTAAACTTTTCTAGAACCGTGCTTTCAGTTGTTATGAATAACTGCATTATATGTATTTTATATGCATTTTTAATTGGCATATGGAGAAGCTAGACACATAAAGCCCTTTATTTCTTTGTTCTGCATTTGATTCTTCCAAATCCTTAACCAAGTTCTCTTGAAATACCATTTTGCTTTTTGTCAGCAATCCCTGATTCCATTAGAAATATTCACAATTATGGATTTTCCTTCACAGAAACTTACTAATACATATCCAACCCCTGGCTAATTTGCACAACATTTAAAACGGGTCTCCTCATCTCTTGTGTGGGTAAATTCTTTGAAAAATATTAGGAAAGCAAGAGGGAGAAGGAGAACATTAATTGCATTTGGTCTCCACTACTTTGGATACAAAAAGAGAGTCATATTATGCCTGCATTACTCCCAATTCTTTATCTGATCAGTTTCCTGACAAAAAGGATTTTAGTTGCACACAACACTTTAACATGGATTTCTTTTTTTTACAATCCCTATTCAAACATCTGTTTTGGAATAATATTTATTAGTTAATGCAAAACAAAATTAGTGAGAGCCCGCAATCAAAAGTCTGGTGACACCATCTGCTTTGGACACCTAGTACAGTTGGTTTTGGAAAGAACTCATGCTGCACTGGGAAAATGCAGAATAATCTTTCTGACAAATATACAAGGTTCACGCTATGCAATATATGGGTAAGACAGCAGCCACTTCCAGCAAACATCTTGAGCAAATCAATTGGACAGTACCAGATTTACCTCCTGCTTTCCATGGAAGCAAGCCATGGTACTGAGCCACCTCCATTTCCTCTCTCGTTGAACATATACACACGCAGAGCCAGCAGCTCTCTGTCACCCCAACTTCCACCAGCATAACTTATTTGCTAAATAAAATGGAAGATTCCACCCAAATTCTGGTATCTTGAAACTGTGTCTTGACTTATTTGGCTGGAGATAAGCTTGGTTTCATGCAGTATGCACAGGGAAAAAAAAAAAAAAGAGAAAGAGATTTTAATGCTTCACTGGCAAAGAGCCAAAATACAGGGAGCCACAATGAAAATAAAAACGAGGGTATTAAATACCAAAGTGTTCCCTTTTCTCCTGGTAGCAGTCTGAGCTATGAGAAACGCTTGTTGTCTGTATAAGTAAGTAAAAGGATTTCAAACCAGTTTTCAGCCTCTCCTTCAATGCATCCAGTTGCTCTCCACAATATCTGCATTCCACTGGCCTGACTAGTTCAGGTCACTAAGATGTTTTATCAGGTATTAAAGACACATAATCAATGTGTCCCAGGAGGATAAGAAACAAAGTATAGTCATGTTTAGAGCTGATCTACAAGTGGCAAAACCTGTGCTCCAGGTGTTTCTTCTCTTAGGCAGGCTCAAGTACCCTACTCTTTGGTAGGAGGAAGACTCAAATGAGACTATTTTTAAGCCTTTCACTTCAGCTGAAAGAATGTACAAAAATAAGTGCCATATGCACAAATCCAGGGATGTAATAAAGAAGTGCAGATCTGCCTCTACATAAAAGTTGAAGAAAAAAAATCTGTTTTCTGTTCTATGTTCCACAAGCTTTGTTTTATTTGTTAAAGAATAATAAATTCACAAACAATATTTGCAGCACAGAACAGCACGTGAAGAATAAAAATATATTGTAAAGACAGATCAAAAGTTTAATGATGGCAATAAATCCTTTTTCCACTCTTTGTTTTCTGAGATTTTGAGCAAGACCCCACAAAAGGATTCAGATTTTGAGATTTTTTTAATCCCAGATGTTCCAAGTGTTCATATCAAAACATACTGCTGTATAGATAGATAAATTGACAATTTTGGTGTTTAAATATATAAAGATAAGATTTTATGCCTTTTTTTCCTTGTGCTGATCTTAAATTGAGTAATTTCTGCAGTCATTCACTTACCTTTTTTAAGGAACTCTTTGGTTTTCAGATAGTTCAGGTGTTAATTTTGCATTTAAAAGGTAATTATGATACCACAAATCCCTGATGCATTATTTTCCCTTACCTAAAGATCATAAAAAGGGGACAGTGGGGGACTGCAGAACTTAATTTTTTTTTAATTAAAAACTTAGCAGGTCACCTTCTAATAGATTTACCTATGCAAAGGGATTTATATATATTCAGTAAAGACATAAAAGCATAGATGGCAATTAAGAACTGTCCTGTGGGATATCAGCATATGCAGCCTTCTTTCCCCATCTGTATAAAGCCAAGTGTTTCCTGTCAGATGTCAAACACCCTAAGAACCACAGCCAATAGGCATTGAAGCAAAAAGCAGTTTTTAATGATGCACAGCTTCATGCAGGATTGAATCCCAGATAAGATGAATAGTCTTAGATTTCAAATTATAATTGTGATCACACAAAGAAAGAAAAGATGTAGATAATTTTATTGTTCCTCTACATGTGGGCAAAAGCCAGAACTGTTGGTAACCCCATGAAAATTCAGCCCTGGAACATTCCCATCCAGGGAGTTGAATAGAGGTAGAGAACTGATAAAAAAATGTATCTGATCAAGGTAGTCTAGAATAAGCATTCAGCAAATGAAGATGTTTAAAACCCTAAATTAATTTTTTTCTTAAAATACAGATGGATAGCTGTCAGGTATTAAATATGATGTCTAGGATAGAGCATGGGAATCCCACACTTGTTAGGACTGTTGGTTGCCTTTCAAATTAGTGCTGGGGGGGGCAAAATCTTCCTCAGAACAAGGCAGAATTAAAATCTTCTTTTATTTTATGTTTAGTTTTTTTGAAGCAGTACTTTGATTTGCCCTTTTCAGGTATTTTGCATAATACATCAGAGAGGGAAAGACAAGCAGTGACTTTTTGAACAATGCTTGTTTCAAAAAACACAAATGAAGGTATCCAGTAAAGGAGTACTCCTAGGCTGAGAATTAGTCTGACCTTTATGAAAATTGCAATGGCCAAGCCTTCATGCCTGTAATTACAGGAACAGTTGAAGAATTAGCCCTTATGACAAAAGTCATAATTTCTTTAATAACCAGTCTACAAAATGAACAGTGCTCTTTAGAATTTAGAAGAAGAAAAAAAGTAATTATTGAAATACAGGCTTATTATTAAAATGCTAATGAACTCAAAGTGGTGACAATTACAGGTAATAATAGTGATTTTGCAATATTATTTATCTTAATTCTCTAGTTTTAGGAGTTGTATTCATTATTAATTTTGGAATATTTAAATATTAGATTTGAATTATATTCATAACACTATGTTTGATGTGTTGTTTGACTCACTGTCTTTCTTTCAAGTGCCTTACACTTACATGACAAGCTTCTATGAGGAATTTTTTCCTCTTTTCACCAGAGCCAGGATACTTTTATTCAGAAAGGCACCTGAAGTAATTCTGAACAGTAAATAGTTGTACAGGGAGCTAATAAAGAACTGTGAAGTGCAGCACAGATATAATAAAAGATTATATCACAATAGATAAAAGGCACAGTGGTGCTTTTCTCACAGGGATTTTGAAAAGGACTTGAGTTCAATTACAGTGTTAGGTACTTTAATCCTCATTCTCTATTTGCTATAAATAAATCAGAACCATATTTATCAAGTCAAATGATGAATAGCATTCATTACTTTATACTACATTAACCCCCAAAGTTCTTCAGGGTAACGACTCACCTCAATAAGTCATGCCCAACTGAGGCCATTTCGAAGAGCTTCAGAACATCGTAAAAAGGCATCCGTGTGCTTGTACATGGAATATTCTCTGTTTATTTCTCTGTTTATTCCCATACACAGAGAATAAAGGACCCTTTCTTTGTTCCATATCTCTTTTTTTAAAAATTAAGTCTTTTCTACTTTAACTACCATGGATTTTTTTTATTCATATCTTATCAGATTCACCCTTATTACTTTCAGAATTTAGCTAAGCGAATTGTTTTGGGGGTCTAAAGTTGTCTTAGAGTACTCTTGTGGTTGCTGAGAGAGGTACCAACCTCTACGATGTCACTTTGGGCATCCTCCTGCATTTTCCCATGGAGATACAGATATAGTAATGTCAGCATCTAGTACGTAAAATAAAGTGAAGAGTTCTGGGAGTTCTCCACAGCACAAGGGAGACTTGAAGTTCCTGGAGCAGGTCCAGCAGAGGGATAATAAGTTGGCTCAGGGTCTGGAGAATGTCTCTAACAAGGAAAGGCTGAGGGAGCTGGGTCTGTTTAGCTTTGCAAAGAGGCAACTCAGAAAGACCCTTTCTCTAAATTCCTAGAGCAGGGGTGTGAAGAGGATGGAGCCAGGCTCTCTCGGTGGTGCTGAGCAATACAAGAGGCAATGGGAAGAAACTGATGCGCAGGAAGCTCCACCTGAACATAAGGAAGACCTTCTTTACTCTGTGAGTGACCATGCACTGAAACAGACTCTCCAGAGAAGTTGTGGGGTCTCCCTCAGTGGAGTTACTCAAGTACTCTTTGTTTGCAAGCCTGTGCCACGCGCTCTAGGATGACTCTGCTTGAGCAGGGAATTTGGACCATTTGACCCAATGTGGTCACCTCCAACCTGACCCTTTTTGTGATTCTGAGAGTCCATCTGACAATGCTTCACATGCAAATTTGTTTTGATTCTTCAAATGCACTTGGCCTCTCCTCCAGTCCCTTATGACTTGAAGCAGTGGATTCCACAGGTTCTCATTGCTCACAACAACGTCATGCTACCTGTGAGGGAAAAGCAGGCTTAACCCTTCTTTTAGATCAGTGAGAGAAAAACACTTCTCCAGGATTACTGAACATCAACAACCTGGCCTAAGCAGTAGCTTCAACTTTGATCAGTGGCCCAGTGTTTAAATGTTTTGAATAACAGACTGCTGAGCATATGCAATCAGTGCAGTGCATCCAGAACACATAAAGCATACTGTGTGTGTTCTGGCCATCTGTGCAGCTCACAGGCAATTGCTCAAGTGAATCCCAATGTGTCAGGATAACTGTGTGTGCCTTGTACACAATGTAGTCCCAGGTTTCCTGAAAGTAGCATCCAAAAAGCAGAAACAGAAGAGATGCATGTCATAGAACACCCGTGTTACAATCTCCTTGCCTCAGTTAGATTCCTCCTTGCCAGTTATTGTTTTACCACCATCAGAAAGGGGCATGCACCAAAGAATGCCATATGACCCAAAAAGTACCTCTGTGTAATACATATATCTATCCAGTTTTTTTACTTCTCCTCAGTTAAGTACTCAAAATTACTTAAATATTTTCTTCCTCAGAATCCTTTGTATCTTTCTAAATCTTTTTATGGATTCTTTCTGAAAGCTTACACTCCAAAGAGCTGCAGGAAGGTGAATTGTCATGAAATGAGATCTTGTTTTTCAGGACAGGCTACTGTCTTGTTCTCAGCAGAGCCATTTGGCTGCAGACTCTGACTGCTGGGGTAACCCTTTTGGTGGTGTGGTTGTGAAAAGCCTGAGAATAAGAAGACAATACATCACTAATGTATCTTGAGGGTTGCATTAGTTTCTGGATCAATTCAGAATGAAGCCTTTGGGTGTGATTGGAGTTGATTTGTGTTACAATTCTTCTTCTCCCCTCAGAGAGATTCCCTGCTAGATTCCTATCCAGATCAGGGCTGTAAATGTGTTGCATACTTATGGCTACCACAAGGCATGGGAGAGATGGGTAAATATTCTCTTGAGACCAAGATGTGGGTACACACTGCAGGCACTGCAATCAGTGGCAAGATGTTGGAAGCATATATTCAAATGACAAAAGCTAAATTATTGACAGATACCTCAAAACAAGCTTTTTAAAATAGTATGGCATACATGAAAGATGACTTATTTCTCAGGTCACAACTCTTCCCTCCTCTCTGACTGAAATATTTTTTTTCAGCGATGACCTTTTCTGATCAGCATAATTTTATAAAATAAGGTGGCTTTACCCACAAATACTGCATAAGAAATTAATGTAGATTGCAAAATAAAATGACTCTAAAATTCCATGTTGCTTGCTTACCAAGACCTTACTGTCTTCAAGCTGCTTGTTATTCTCACCCTAGAGCATTTTTTCCAGTATTGCAGAAATGTAAATCACATGTGTGGGACTCATGTGTCCATGCTGTTCATTTCTTTCTATTTTTAAAAAGAAAAAGCAAAAAGGAGACTACCTACCCGCGCCTTTAGATTTTTGCTACTGCTCCTCACTGTCCATGATTCCTCAGAAATAGAACCATAAAACCCAAGAATAGCCCTCTCTCTGAAGAGACCTTGGAAGACCATCTGGTCCAACATTCAATGGGAAAAGGGGCTTAGTTGGGTTATTTAGCATCCTCCCTAACCAAGTCATGAAAATCTCCAGTGATGAGGACTCATCCCTAGTGAAGTTGTTCCAATGATCAATTGCTGTCAGTGTAAAAAATTTCCATATTATATCTCTTAATGCATCTTGCACCCACGCTCCTTGTCTACTCCCTATGGCTTCTTGTAAAGATAGAGCCTCTGTCATCTTTGCAGCTGCCTTTTAAGTACTTGGAACTGTGATAAGACCTTCCTGGATCTTTTCTTCTCTAGGTTGAAAAGACAACTTGTATCACATTTAGTGACCATAGCAGAACATGCAGCTACGAGGCTCTTGATTGCCACTGACTTGCAGAGAGTAGCACACCATTTGTCCTTCACGGCTTTGAAAATCTCTTCTACCTTTTAAACAGAAATATTAACATCTTCGGCAGGACAGTATCTCAGCTGACTGATTTGTGCATGTTCAACTTTACAGGCAATTTTTCCTTGCTAATTACTCATATTACTTCTTTTCTGAAGAAAATTTTCGAATAAAAATAACATGGCAGCATTTTCTGCCATTTATTTAATTGCCTGCACTACTTTATTCTTTTAATAGATCTACTTTCTCCTCAGTAATTCTTTCTCCACTGATGTATTTGTGCAAGACTGGCTCTTTCCCATTGACCTTTATGGTTAGCCTCAACATACTTTGATTTTTTGCTGCCTTTATGTTATCCTCGACACCAATAATATGCATATTATAACCCTTACATCCAGATAGCATTATTACCATTACAAGTCAATGAATGCTTTCACCTTAGATAATAGTTTTTGCTGGGGAGTAAATTCAAAGTTAAGTGTGTTAAGAATGCATAAATTATTTTCCTCGAAGCCTCAGCAGGTACTGAGTCACAACCCATTAATCTTTTCATATACTTCTCAGCACGAACAATTACTATCCCAATATAATGAGTATATAAAATAAGTCTAGTGATGTGAAATATTAAAATTTAAAACAAGCAGATAATCAGAATTTTAAAGACTATTTAGAGACTGTTAAGTATTGTTAGATAGAACTAAGATCAGTTCAACACATATACACAGAATCTAATCATTAATAGGAGAGAATGAATTTTCAACTATGAATACTGTCCCATAAGACCTAAATTAAAAATGCAAATGCAATTCATGCTTGTGATAAACTAGATATATAATGATGTAACTTCATTTACAGAAACAAGGATAGGTCTGCATAAACCCGGAATAATGCACTGTTTTGTTGTTCCTTTTACTAGCAATGGATGTAGATATGTATACAGCCAGGAGTTCATTTGTAGAAAAGAGAACAATGGAAAAATCTATCCAGAAAGATGATTTGATGTTACAAAGCATAATGAATAACTTGTAAAACCTCATGACAGCCATTGCTGCACTTTTCATAAAATCAAAGTCTGGTGTGGGTCAACAGACCCTTTTCTATAAAATATTGTTGGATAATTTGGGTTAGCTACTGTTGATGAAATAAATTTATATACTGTGAAGTATCTATGAATTTACAAACCTTAGTGAACACTCTCTTTAATTATGCCTATAAAAAATCAACCTCTGTCACTATATCAAATTGGAACATAAATCTGTCTATGGTTGGTGCGCAGCAGCAGAACCATTGGAAAACACGCTCTGGAATTAAAGGTTGCCAGTTACCCTTATGGTATTGAAATATATTCAACTTTTGAAAACAAGGAAATTGGATCTTGTCTTCTCTAATTTTGTCTCTTAATTGAACTCACAGTAAATAGATATTGCATCAACATGAGCAAGGAGTTCCAATTGCTTGGAGGCTGAATTGTTACAATTCAAAGATCACAGTTATTTCAACAACTGCAAGAAGCTCAGTAGTTACAGCACTCAGTTTTCAAAGACAACCAGAGATCCCTAAAGAAAAGCTCCATCCCTTTTCCATGAGAAAATGAGTCAATCACTTAAATTTATTTCTTAAAGTTCATTAGTTTTTCAATTATAGTAGAAAAGACTATAACAAATAAAATGAGAACTAAACACTAGTAAGGGAAAACAATGCTTTTAGTTAAGATAAATTTCTACTTGAGGCCTTTTATCTTTGTAAGCTCTTGCTGTGCAGGAAAATAGAAGCTGAGTTCCAGTTCAATGAGTTTTCTTCAATTATGTCTGGATTGTCATTAAACTCATATTAAAAGATTCAATATAGCATCATAAGGCTTTAGATCAAGCTTACATTAAGGAGTGAAAGACTGCTTTTTTTCTCTCACATAATTTGCTGAAGTTATCTCTCTCCTATGATTTAGGGATGAATATATGTAGCCTTTGGAATATACATTTGTCCTCCCACGTGGCACTCCTGAATGACCCAGCTTCTCTATAAGCTTTATAAAAGCCATGCTAGAGGAGCTTTATTTATTGGAGCAGTACGAAAACTGAACTTACATTTGAATATAGATGAACTCCCCTAGAAGATTGTGCAAGGAAAATAAGTTTATCTTATCTATTGTGGGTTTAGGAAAAGAGAATCAGAGTCAAACACACCATGGATATGACTTATCCTACTCTTGCTACTTCAAATAACTGAGACCACATTAAGCCTTTCTGCAG
>NW_005054547.1:385815-392347 GCF_000277835.1 Geospiza fortis | reverse complement strand
AACTGCATTTAAAAATCAAATTTAACTTAGGTGTAGAGAAAAGCACAAGGCAATCCAGGTCATCTTGAGAAGTATCCATAAGATAAGTTAAATACCTTGGATGCTTTGGAATTGCTCTTTCCGTTAGCTGTAGAAGCTTAGGCAATCTAGGCATCTAAAGTTAGGTGAAATGAATCATACAAAAATCAACAGTCTCTGGAAAATTGTAAAATTTGGTTCTTGAAAGTAAAATGTACTTACAGAAAAAAAAGCAAGACGTATTAAAAATGTATGGTTTGCTAAGTTTCTTTTTCCTAACAATGAAATTATTGTTTTAACAGTCTGTGAACACATGACTTTAATCAAATGGTATATTAAGTTAGCATAGATGAGTAACTCACAAAGCATACTCAGCAAGTGACATTTTGCTACATGAATCCTTTGCAACTTTTCAAAGATATAAATTATCAGAAATAATTACACAAAAAAAAAAATAGAATATGATTCCTTCTATCATTTGTGGGAGTTTCAGCAAGTTTCTGAACTTCTGAACAACCTGTTTTTTAAAGGTTAGGTAGGTCTCATGGAATATTTCTGTTCTCTGATGAGATGAATCATGATGAGATCTGATGTGTTAACATATCTGAATATGAATTGGAAATGCAATTCTTGCTTGATTTATATGGAAGAGGTAATTGACAGAAACATGTCTGAAAGTGTTTGTTAAAATACCCATAAAATTCAAAGCACTCCTGCTATTTTTCCTTGCATACCTCACAAAAAAATAGCAAAATAGAAATAAGCTCTGGTCCAGAATAAATATAATATCATAGGAAGACACACAGCTTGGCCTATAAGTGCTGCAGAGTAAATGCTTTCTGACCACTGCTCTTATTGTCTCTTTTTGCCTCTATACCTTTTAAATACTTGACTGTCCACAGCTGGTTACTGACCAGCTAGTGGTTGCAGCATCCCTCTGGGAAACTCAAGCACGCAGCTTCCTCTTCCCAAATCAATGCTGTCACCACGTCAGTTTGGCATCAGGAGAGGCTTGTGACTTCTGTCTCCATCAGAGAAGCTGAAGCCTTTCACCAGCTCCATAGATGGGTGGCTGCAGGTGTGCTGAGGAGCCTGGGTCAGCCCCACGTCAGATGAGCTCCCATTCTTACTCTGCTGTTGGTAGATCCATGGTAGCCATACAAAAGTGAACCACTTTTTGGAGATGCCTTTTTCTCTGTGTTAATCACTTCACAAGAGCAGGTTTACATCACTGTGTTCTGCTAGATCCTCCTATTTATGAAGATTATGGTTCTTAACAAGTCACTCCAGCAATCTGACTACATAATCATAATTACAGATTATGATTATGATGACAGCTTCAGTGCTGAATTTTTTATTTCAGATCTACAATGGAATACCTTCCTTAGAAGTCACATCATAAGAGTCTTCAATTAAAATAAAAAAGAGAGACAGTCATAAACCAGCAAGACACAGAGAAGGGAGGTACAATACCAAGAATTTGGATGCTCCTCAGCAAAACTCTCTCTGCCTGGTATTATCTTTCCCTTACTTACAGAATGTCAAACCTTCTTATCTGTGGCAGTCAATCAAAGTGAAATTCAATGGAATATTTTTTGTACAGTAGAAGTGAGACTTAGAGTCATGCACTTTTATTTTCTTATAGCTTTTTCTTTGGCCAAAAAATCTGAATTCATTTTAAAGTGGAATTTAATTTTGAGTTGAAAAAACCCAAAGATTTTATGCTAATACAAAATGGTACATACTGAATTAAGTAGGACTGTAATGAATTAATTCTATATACCACATGGTTAAATTTTATAAGTTTATTAAGCACAGAAACTGACTGAAAACAGTAAATGTATTTTAAGAATTTTTTTATACTCATTTAGCACCTGCCTATTCGTCTATATTTTCAACATTTGTTGCAAGGTTTCTTCCATCTTCAGGAAAAACTAAAATCAATATTAGGAGTTACCTAATGACTGCATATATAGCACAAGCTTTATGAAATAATATAAGGAGTGAATATTAAAATCATTTAACAGATATAAACAAAAACTTTTTTTGCACTAAATCATGCATTTCAGAAATATTTCACTTGAAAATTGGATAGACAGAGGTTTTAAATACCTACCAACAAAAATATCTTTATTATTCTGTCACTTTAAATTCTCTTATGAGTTGTAATTCACAACAGGGTACCCAAATAAAGATTATGATATCCCATTGAGCACTTGGTAGAATTTGAATTGGCCTTTGAAAAAAAAACTGAAATAAAACTTATAGTTTACAAAGATGCTTGTTTCAACATTTCTATATTTTTACCTGTCATTCAACTGGTAGTCAAGTTGAAATAATCTGATTTTCTGAGTGAGCCTTACTTTTAAGGAAATGAGCACCAAGATGCAAAAACCAAACTTGGCATTATAAATAGTGACTTCTCTCAAGACAGAACATATTAGACTTCAATTTATGCTAACCAGGAAAGCCCTTTGCCCAGCAAAAAGGGAAACCTGGGGTTTGGCAGTGTTTTTTGTGATTTTTTTCAGATAATTTCTCTAGATCTTTCTATAAGTCACTTCACACTGTTTTCTCATGCAAAATATACATGATATCCATAGGCAGGAATCTTTATGCAAATTCTGAAAATGCACAGCTGGAACAGGTATTATAGTCCTAAGCAATGCTCTCTTCATGCATGTTGACGATGCTATGTGGAGCAGAGATCATTGCTGAACTTCTAAAAAGCAGGCAAAAGCACAGGCAGAAAGAAAATTAACAGGCCTGTTTGCTGCTGTCCAAAACACCTGTGATAGCAGCAGAGAAATCTGCCTCTATGCTCTGGCCAGATGCCTGAACAAGAAGGGGAGACAGCATGATGCTCCTCCAGAATCAGGCAGTCCTGGGGAAAAGAGAGGCAAAAATACACACAGAAAGCCCAGCCACCTCACTGAACACACTGTGCAAAATGGCTGTGATTAGCTGAGGTCATGAGGAGAGGCTGGAAAATGGTTAAGAAAGTGGAAGTCTGTGTCAGTCATACTCCCTTGGCTGGTTACAACAGTACTGAAACTTTCTGTTCATCACCTTACTCAGGATCCCTTGGACTTCTTCGAGACTACAAGCTGTCCTCCCAAACACTTTCTCAGGTACTGGCAGGGCATTCCTAGCAATGCATCCATACTTCCCAATCTCTTCAAGTGCAGGATCAAGTCCCAGGTCCTCTTTTGTTCCTGTGTTGGCTTGCCTTTTAGTCTATTCACATAGATCTTCCTCCAATTCTGAATGGCATCAAAAAATTAGGTTTTTTTCTTCAACTGTGTCTCCATAGCAGCAATAATAGGCTTCTCAATCAGCTGGTGCTGCTCTGGCCCTCATCTAAAACATGCAAATGGATTAATCCTGGGATTAATCCTGGGCAGGAAACCCACAGAAAAGGTAGCACAGAGGTGAGGCATTGAAGAAACAAGAAAGAACAAGGGTTATGGACAAAACGTTTAACCAGAAATACCTCCTGCTAACTTCAGAATGAGGATTCACAGCTCATGTGGACTTTTTTTCTTTGATAAAAGCTCAAATCACGTTGTCAAAAAGGAGAGGAAATGCAAAGAGTTTAATTACTGTCTCCCAACACAATAGGTAGAAGGGTTGGGTGAACATTTAGGTCTTCTGAAGTGCTTTTCACTGGTCACAGTGGATTGCAGTAGCAATGCAAAGAAAAGAGATATATACTAATTGGTGCTTTAAAGGAATTTATCCCCAGGAGACAATTTCACTACCTTTAAACTGAGGGTAATAATAACTGCTGCTCAGTTCTGACATAAGTAAGAGCACTATACTTAAGAGAGATTCATTTGGCTGGTATTATCAGATTAAATGGTGTGTGGTCATTAGTAAACAGATGTAAAATTTCCACACTTTCAGTTGTAAATTGAAAATGGAGAAATAAAGATGAAGCTAAGTGAACGGGATATTTAACTCCTGTGCCCTTATTTCTGAGGTGATGTAAATGCAAGATATATTTAAACTTTTCAAATCAGGACATTCCATTAACTGGAAAAAACAATGACTGTGAGAAATCCATTATATAGTGGTATAAAAGTTAGTACCAGACAGCACTTACAGTACAAAAGAAAGACAAAAAATCACTTAACATATGTTCTCAGTATGAGCCATGTGACTAAAGGGGAAAAAAAAGTGGGGACATATGGTAACTGCCTTTTGAATATGGTAAAATTAAATTGAAATAACTCAGGACTGAGATGGTGAGAAGTCCCATGAGAAACCAGGACTTTTAATTTCTTGTTTCACTCCTTTCTTCTTGCCGCTGCTTTTAGCTCAAGTGCACCATATATGTGAACTCTACCAGAGTTTCTTTAGTGGAGGTATAATTTAGTATAAAGACTCTAAAGGATGTTTTATACTGTCAAAATAAGTCCAAAAGAGGGAAATGCTGAAAACCTGAGGCTTCCATTGGAAGGAAGCTGCAATTTATAAATGCCTTAGTTGAAAGAAGTATCATGTTAACTCAATAAACAAATTGCCCCAGAAATGCTCTGACTTTGTGGCATCTTATTTTTCCCAACAGAAATATCCTCAGCAAAGAAGAAATAACTACATCCAGCATGTGGACTTCAGATGCTGGAATTTATATATATATGGACAATATCAGCTTGTTTTCATGACAGAAAATGGAAGCAGAACAAGCCATTGTATGTGGTATTGTGGGAACAATTGAATGCAAGTGGCAGTGGGAGGCCTATTTGAGGGCTCACCAGGGATTCACCAGCTGTACCTGCTTTCTAGTTTTGCAAGAAACATATGTATGTTCCAGCACATGCAGAGGCATCCAAAGAATACTCTCTTACATATGGACAAACACACTAAGAAGGGCAAATAGCCTTTACCCTGGATGGAACTTTTATTCCCTCTTCTTCACTCCTTGGATGGAACAGACATATTTTTAAATCATAATGCCAACTGCTTCCATTGAGGAAAGAAAATGATTGAATGAAAAACCAGTCAGCCTATCCATACTTAGCATTTTTTCTGTGTTAAGAAATATAGAAGCACTCTACCTTGTCAAGCAGAAGCAGTGAAGACAATATGGAAATAATGCATTCTTCATTATTCCCTCAAAAAGGTTTTGCGAGTTAAGTGAAAATAAGCTGTAGGAAAATGAATCCAGGTTTGCCTAAAAAACTGCATGAGAACACAATGATGCCTTCTATGGAAAGTGTTGTACTTTTGTAACTGCTCTGATCAGCAAAAAAGCCAAACCCTCCTATTATTTGCTATTTATATGGTAGTAGAAAAAAATGTCTAAGTCATCTGAAGAATCCATGTCCCAAAGCTCTTCCAAATCAAAATAACTTGTGACCTCATGAAACAAATGCTAGAGAAAATGTGTTCTGTGCTGTTGGCTTACACTTTAAGCAGCTACTTTTGAGTCTATGGACTGCACAGACTGTAATAAAGATATGACATACATAGCTTATCCACCAAAAAAATGCAACTTTTTACTAGTCTCCATTAATGCGATATAAATAGAATCTGTAGTGAAAAAGCTGAGTGCTCACCCCCACATTTAAAAGACACAATGTATTAGTGAAGCTACTAAATACTTTTTCTCCAGTGTTTATGTTGATATTTTTAGAAAACAAGATTGACTATATAGTTTGCTGCAAAATTTCCTTATAACCAGATGCTCTTTTGAGACCAGAATCCTGCTGACTGGCACAAGAAGCATCTGGCCAGCTGTCAGCATTGATTTGGCTCAGTAGAAACTGGCAGCAATAATAGAATGGCGGAAGGCAGCAATTACACTAGACAGTAACCCCTCCAATTCCTATAGTTGGGAGCATAACCAAATACCCTTGACATCTGGTAAAAAAAAGAGCCGATATAATGTTTTGTTCCTGCATTAGTGAAAAAAGATTTCATAGAGTTCCGCCAGCACTGCCTTGTCAGCACCCTAAAAAAATACTGCAGGAGTTACAAGTGGAAACCTGAGAAAAAGGATATTGAGAGAGAAGGAAAAACAACCTGTGCTTCCTCCCTAATCCTTTTCACTAACTCCTTCATGCATAAGCCTTCACATGTTTTATTCTGTGACTATTAATGAATCAGATTTGCAGTGCCTTTGTAAAGCTTTCTTTTGTACCTTTTTGGACTTTGCTTAAAGTACTTGAATCCTCACAGGACAGAAATCTCATCCTTTAAGGAGAAATAGGCTGGAAGGATTCTTTCTTCTGCCTTCAGTTAGAGCTGGCACCAGCTGCAGTCAGCTGGCATGTAGCGACTGCACGGCAGCAGGTACGTGTCATTTGTTTGTTGTCAGCTCACACTGACATTAACCAGATTGCAAGGTGAGAAGATACAAGGGGAAAGTGGAAAGAAGAATAAATCCACAAAACCTTTGTCTGCCATCTTATTCAGCTTCTTCTGTTCATACTTGAAGGCCATTCTATTTTCTGGTATTGCAAACACTTGTATAAATATATGGTTATTTCATCTGTAAAACTGCAAGATG
>NW_005054547.1:370496-385768 GCF_000277835.1 Geospiza fortis | reverse complement strand
TCACCATATTGTCTTTCAGAAATCTAAGCCCACCACACAAGCTAAAGTGAGCTATTTCGTACTTAACCAGGTTTCACTCTGTTGCAGAGCCAATAGCAGCATAATAACCTCACTGAGAGCATGTACTAAAGTGCAAGAGACTGCAAACTTCCTCTTGTCTTACAGGAAGGGAGTACTACTCTTTCAGTGGAAATAGTACTTTTTTTTTCCTGAGTGATATAACCTGGAGGTTGTTAAATTCCTTATAGAACAAGCAAAATTTTAAAACAGAAAACTTAGATAAATATGAAACTTAGATAAATATGAAACTCGGATAAATATGAAACTCACAGAAAACTTAGATAAATATGAAACTTGGATAAAGAACAAGATTTTCACCTCTAAAGAGCAAATTTACATATTTAAAAAAATAGATAGCTTTCAAAACATAGATATTTTATGGTAGAACTATTACTGCTGTGGATGTAAACTGTTTTACTTTAACAGATGTATTTCTGTTATGCAAACAAGCACACATCCCATACATCTCCACTGAATCTGTGAGTAGCACACTAGTATTTTTCTTGGCTGCTAATTTAATATTGCTTTTCATTAGAATAGCCTGAATGGTTCTAAACACTCTTTCTTTACATATATATGCCTCATTCTTTGACAGTCATGCTGGAATAACTGCTTAAAAAGTCATCAAGAAAGGCAGTGAACCAGCCTGCATCCCTGAGGTCTTGTTAATGGAGACGGTGTTCTTTTCTAGTTCTACTGCCATTGTCATGAAGACTTGGTGTTTTCCATGGCTAAGCATGAAAGGGGTTAGATACTACTCAAAACCTCATTACTGTTATTTATTGGTACTAAAGAGTCAAAGAAAAATTACACCTGTCTTGTTTAATGTCATCTCTTACTATGCTTGTTTACTTTAGCTGCTAAAATGCTTATAGCAGGAAGCTATCATTGCATTTCTTTCCAGGGCAGAGCACACTAAAAGTTTGGATTGACTCTGCTATGTATAATAACTCAAGTGGAAACCACAAAGGCTTCTCCAGACTGATAAAAATTAGTATTATCTTGAATTAATGAGATCTCTGAGCATTTGCAAAAAAATTTACGTGCTCAGATTACAAAAGACTGAATTTTCACTAACCCTTTCACAGAATTAAAAAAGGTTAAGGTTGGAAGGGACTAATGCAGGTCATCTGGACCAATCCTTTTCTCAAGCTGGGCCTCTAAGAGATTGTTGCCCAGGAGCATGCCCAGGATGCTTTTGAAGATCTCCAAGAATGGAGAATGCACAATCTATGTAGGCAAGCTGCGCAAGTGATTGAGCAATCACCCTCATCATCAAAATTGTTTCATGATGTTCAGAGGGAATCTCCTGTATTTCTGTTTTTGTCCATTGACTCTGGTCCTGTCACTGAGCACCACTGAAGAAAGCCTGTCTCTGTTCTTTTCACACCCTCCCTTCAGACATTTGTGTACATTGATGGTATTACCCCTAAGGGTTCTCCTCTCCAGGATGAGCAGTGTAGCTGTCTCTGACTTTCCTCACAAATGAGATGCTTCTGACCTTTAATCACCTTTGTAGCCCTTCAGTGCAGACTCTTCAGTATGTCCATGTCTTGTGTAACATATAGCCTGTATGAAAAGTTCAGCAAGTTTTTAGTATGCTGTCATATTTAGAATATTAATATTATTACAAAATGTTATACATGAATTTTTAAAATCTAAATAAATTACTTGGAGATTAACAGACAGAAAAACAAATGTCAACCAAAATACATAGCACCTAGATGTTCTGTAATCTGATTTTGGTCTCAGGTTTTAGAGAGAAAAAATGGTGTAGAAAAGGACAGACTACTATGTCCATTTTTTTCTAGAATGGATTCTATTAAGCAAAGAATAAAAGTGTCCATTCACACCCTCTTAATGGATTTAAACCTTGGATCAATAGTAAGGGATAAACTAAACCACTTAAGAAGGTATTGCATTAATAAAATCCTTTGCACCTGTCTCTGTAAAAGAGGATAAACAGAGCAGACTTTCAGGGGGTGATTAAGAGAGCATCAGGTTGCAGTGAAAGGCTTAAAGGGGACAAATTAGCCTTTGCTGTACATGGAGATAAGGCACAGGGCTGCAAGACTGAGCTACATATTACAAGCTTTTACAGGCAGATTAAAAGGTTTCAGGGTTTTTAAAGATGCCAGGGGGATATCACATGACAAAATATCTTGAGGCTGTTTATATAACTAATAAAAAAGATGGTAAACTACTGTGCTGCAGCTACCCTTAGGGCTGCTCGCTGATCTTATTTATTGCAGCCAGAATTATACTTGATTCATAGCTGTTCTTGTATTCATTCTGTAGAAAGCCTTCTGGGACATGTGGGGAAAATGTGAGGATTCAGTATGATTTTATTGCATTTTAATATTAAAACGTACTAGTTGTAATACTTTTATGAGCTTGTTAGTTTATAAATACAATCTAGCCACAGTCACAGAATCCCCTACGTTCATGCTCTTCACATTCTTCTTCATTCTCAGATGGCAGCTGTCTTCAGAGTTTCACAGAGCTGTGTGCCAAGGAAGTTATTTTATCACCTAGTCTCACTTCTTAGAGGCGAATATACACAGACTTTTACCCCTATGTTGTCACAACTGACTTTATGGGACTATAACAAGCAAGTGCTGAAGGAGATCTGGCTCACTATGTGTATCACAAAAGTTTATTAGGTAAACTACAGACTAACAGATCTTGGTAAGTATATAAAGGTGGTACAAGAAGAGAATGAGAAAAGGGCAGTAAATGGCCAGTTATCACTGTGGGACGAGAACATCAATGATATTCCATAAGACTTTGTGTTGGGCCCCATATCATTCAAAGCATGCATAAATTACCTGGAAAAGAGGTGAAAAGTAAAGTGAAAATATTGGTATTACTAAGCCATTTGATATAGTGAAGACTGGGGTCAACTATGAAGGATCCAACGCAGCATTTTAGGGGATTAGGGAAGAAAATAGCTAGCAAAATGCAGCCAGTGTAGGTAAATATAAGGTGATATTTCTGGCAAAGAACCACTTTCCCTTTTGAATTTTGAGTAAATTTTTATCAGTCAAAGAAATGATCTTGAAGTTCTACCAGAGAAAATCATTAAGATATTAGGTGAATCTTAGTAGCAATAACTACTCAGTTTTTAGAAATGAAGCATAGAATAAAAAAATGGATAATGCTATTATAAAGCTGCATAAAGCATTTTGCCTACTGTCTGTACTCTAAGTACCCAGAAAACAAAATGATAGAGAGGAACCGGATAAGGTTAAAAGAAGGACAACAAAGAATACAAGAAGTATGAAACTATGTCTTTACAAGGAATAAATAAGTAGTCAGGGACTCTTCTGCTTGAAGAAGAAATGACTGAGGGGGAAATGATAGAGCATGTAGAAAACTGATCTGTTGTTCTCTGCCCCTTGACAGCAAAGGCAGTAGTAGGCATCAAATGAAGCTGTCAGCTGTCAGGTTCAAAACATGGTTACAGATAGAGTGTGTATCACCTTGACACAAAGTATTGTGGATGATAAAAATGTAAATGGGCTTGCAGGAAGACTAGACAAATTCATGTCAGAAAAATCCATACAAACCTTTTCTGCCTCAGGAAATCTTGTAGGCTTGAAGAAGTATTACCATATGCTGTTGGGTTTTTTTCTCTGGGCATTTACTTTTAGTACATGTCAGAAAAAAATCTTGTGCCAACTCAATCTTTGGTTAATCTTTTTTGATGTCCTAGTATCAATTGCACTGTGATGCTAAAATCTCCAAAACCTAACAAGACAGCTATGAACAAAGAATAAAGACAATAGAGGCTTTTATGGAAAACAAAATAATAAAACTAATTTTCCTCTCCCTTTTGAACTGTCTTGAGGGAACTGTTTCACCTAAAGTTGTCTTCAAATCACCTTATACCTATAGGATTGCTTTAGGGATAAAATTTTGTAGTCTAATACAGGTAATCACTCTTACCCAGCCAAATTTTCAGTCAAATGCATTGTATCATAGGCATTTGAGAAATTAATGATAACCTTGTATCCATGAGACAAATCAAACATCTGACTTCAACTCTAGGTGACAAGAAAGAGTACAATCATAGGGAAACCACTCAGTGGTAAGCAGTGGGCAGGAGGTTCAACCTGCCCTACTATTAAGAGTCAGATGTTTACACGTCAGCTATATGTGTCTAAATTGCCACCACATTCAACAGAGACTCAAGGAATATCTCCACAAGGAGTAAGGGAATGATTCAATGAGTGGGCTACTCCAATACATAAGCCAAAGGATATCATGCCATTTTAAGTACCCAGAGGCATTTTCTCAGACATGACAGACATTATACTAGGCCTACAACAGAACTGTATTCTTCTGGACTCACAGCTGGAGGCTTGGCAGCATGTGGGAAAACATCTCAAATGTTTAAGCAACTTAAACACGTCCTGTGTGTTTCCCTGATGATGATGTGGTCAGTCTCTACACTTCATCAGCAGTATCAACCATATTTTCATTCATTTAGAGTAGCATAGTATAGCTTACAATAGAATAAATGGAATAGTTCCAATTTGACAGGAAGTTACAATAACCCTTTAGTTCAACTACCTGAGCATTTCAGGGCTGACCAAGAATGCTGAGAAAGGGCATTGGCCAAACGTCTCCTAATCAGTGGGGCATTGCCCACCTGTCTAGGATGCCTTTTCCAGGGTTTGACTGTTCCCACACATTCTATCATCTCATCCCAGGGAGGAGAGATCAGCTCCTCCCTCTCCACTACACCTCTCCAAGAAGGCAGAGAGAAGACATGGCCCCTCAGCTTCCTTTCTCCAAACTAGACAAGCCCAAAGTCCTCAGCCACTTCTCACAGGACATGACTTCCAGTCCTTTCAGCAGAACTGTTGCCCTCCTCTCGATGCATTGAAGGACTTCATTATCCTTCTTAAGTTGTGGGGCTCAGCACTCACACAGCACTCTGGGTGAGGCCATACCAGCGCTGAATACAGAGGGCCTCAAGCCTCTGTTCTCCCAAATTTTACTTTTGCCCAGCTTTACTCTCTCCTAGGTACAGAATCCAGCATATGGACTTGTTAAATTTCATGCTGATGCTCCAACATATGCAGATCACTCTGCAAGACCTTTTGTCTCTCAAGAGTGTCAAAAGCAGCTCCCAGTTTGGTGTTGTCAGAAAACTTCCTAATGGCATATTCCATTGTCCTGTATCCAGATTGCTGATTGAAGAGGACTGGCCCCATAACTGAGCTCTGATAAATGCCACTGGCAACTGGTCACCAGCCAGTGACCCATTCACTACAACCCTTTGGACTCTGCCCTTCAGCCAGTCCTTCACACATCAGTTACAGTTTTAGTAACAGGTATACATTTGCACATGGAGATAAAAATAGACAAACCCATAAAAACTTTAATTCTAAACATCAACAGTGCTCCTTCATTTGACACAAAATCCAAATGTGATAACATAAGATGAACTTTCACTGTAAATGAAAAAATCATTGTAAATACTTTAAATATACTTAGAAGCAATATGTAATGAAAACATTTTCTGAAAGGGAAGTAAGGATAGTTGTGGTAGTTGCTGACAGGATACAATAAACCTCAACACATTCAAAATGAAATAAAGATATATAAAAGCCATCTCATAATTCAGTAAGCCATTTATAATGAAATTGCATCTTTTAAATAAAGAGAATGCATTAGCAGTAGTTAATATGTTAAAATTATTCCTTTGTGTTAACCTGTTGTAAGTTATGTATGCTTATAATGTAATAACTTTTCCTGAGTCATTGAAAGACAAGTCTTTGATACACTTTGAGATATCTATTTCTGATTTAAGCCTTTCATCTTCTGCAGTTAAATCAAGACTGTTTCTTGTGTAACATTTTAAAATGGCAAAATTGTTTGAAATTGATACTCCTTATTTTAAAAATATTAAATATGAAGCTTAGAACACATTTTTTAATTATTTGTAGCAAGGAAGATAGTGCAGTTGTACTTTGAAAAGAAATAATTTTTGTCATCAGTTTCATGGTATGAGCCCAGTTTTCCATTTATGCAGGAATACATATTGTGTTGTTAAATTTTGAGATTCTGATGTCAAGATGCTCTGGTATACTTCCTTCTGATTCCTTATAAAAACGCATAATGTTTGCAATGTTCTTTATTTGAACATACAGTCTTCACTTGCCAAAGTAATAAAACCACATTTATAAAGCTGCCTTGAGAACCTTGGAAAATTATATAGAAATCTGGAATATGTCGCTTTTTATTAGGTGACTTTGCTGAATATACCCACAAGTTCATGTCTCTTTTTATGGCACATTATAATTTATGGCTTTTACACTTTGCTATAGATATTGTGTATTAGCAGTGCTGGAAAAGCCTTTTGTGGATTAAGGTGGATGCAGAATTTCAGGAACTGGATTTCAGGACTATATTTCTGTGATAGGATTGCCTGCTATGGTGGATAGACAGATCTTTGTTCTGCCCAAGCCCTTGAGTGTTGAGGTGCTCTTTGTGAGGCCCCTTTTAGAAGGATCTGCAGAGACATTTGTCTGGTGGAGCAGCTTTTGCCACTGTTTGACAAGAATTTGCCAGAATTAAAAGTGAGGAACTTGTAGGAGCACAGAGAGGGGCGCATGCTACACATTATGTTACTATGTTTGTTGTATGCAAGACAACACATTACTGAGTGAGTTGGGTTTTCATCTTATTTTCCATCTTATACTTCCTGTCTAGAGCCTGTTTTATGTGTGTCTCTGGTGCTGTGGGATAAAAGGTGCAACAAGGCAAAAAGAAAAAGAAAGGCTTCATTGCTTTACATATAACTTGAGGGTAAAAACTACAGATTTATTTATAAAAAAGAGGTATTGCAAAAATGTAATATGTATTCTTTTTCATAGTGCTGATTTTTTCAGCCCTATTACTTGTTAAACTATCCTAGACCTGATATATTACCAGTTTTATGTATTTAACTAATTTTTAATAGCAGGAATTGTTTATAGAAAGAGCACCCTTTGTGTTTTTCACTTCTAGTTTCCTTTTATAAATTGCACCTCTGATTTTGCTCATCATATATTAAGTCAAAGTATGTCTTCCTGATTTCATTCTTCTTGCCTCAAAAGCCACTGAAGAAAATGCAGAGGTTTCATAGCTTTCCTGCTGCTGAAAAGTACACAGGGACTGATACTAGTATTTATCTTCTGTAATATATGGAATAACCAGGGAGGTAGCTTTCCTCCTTTCCTTCCCACAGTAGAAGACTTAAAATTAAATGACAGCAAGAGGATACCCAAACAATTTTGTCACCCATTTCACCAGTACAATATTTACATAAGGACTTAAAATTAATTTTCACTACGACAGGGATTTGGGAAAATAATTCCACAGTTTTTTATCTCTTTAGACAGCTTGGACTGGCTATGTGTCACTAAATTATGAATAATGGGGTTTTTACGTACATTGCTCTTTCTAATGGAAAGATAAAATAAATGCCAAAAATGCACATTTGTCTTATCTAGGTCAGTAGGTACTTGAATCTTAAAGAAGGAAGGGAATTAGTGTTAATTTGTGTGGTCTTAATTATGGCATCATTTTATGCTGAACTGCCGTAACATCAGCACTGCTGTGACAACATTTCAGTTCTTTTATGGTATCTGTATGGGGAAAGGTGGTAAAAAAGATCAGATACTTCTTTTATTTCAAGTGATTCTGTTTTAGGGGTGGAAGAATTTGAGAAGTGCAGACTAACTGAACTGCTCTATAAGGCAGATGAACAAGAATTTTTTGAAGGATGTGAAGGGTGTTCATCTCAAACAATTGTATATATCATA
Organism: Geospiza fortis; assembly: GCF_000277835.1. Taxonomy (NCBI): domain Eukaryota; kingdom Metazoa; phylum Chordata; class Aves; order Passeriformes; family Thraupidae; genus Geospiza; species Geospiza fortis. Next base: position 377,891 of record NW_005054547.1, on the reverse strand, counting down.
ATGAGAATAAAAGTGTCAAAGAAGAAGCTAAGAAAACAGGGAAGGGTGGGATTAATCTTATCCACCCTCAATATATGTATTATGTGTCATTGACATCTACATACAGATTGTTTTGATTCTACCTATATCCTTTCAAAAAAGGACTCCTGGTTACAGTTCAGTTATGCTAAGATAATAAAGTCACTTGGCAGGGAAGATGAGTCCCATCCAATCAGTCTCATTAAAAATTTTAGTGGTCAGTGCATCTAGTTTAAGAAGAACAAAAATGAATATGGATAATAAGTACATAAAGCTATAAATAAATAATCTAAATTACTCTCAGGAGCATTCTCTACATGTTTTGCCCCAGCCCCAGGAGTGTGCAAACCTGAACCAAACCTGATGAGGAGCAGGTAAATAATGAAGTTATATGGACAATCACTGGACAGTGTTTGAGCCTGTTCACAGGCCCTGATTTGTATACAGTACAGACATATCTAAAGATCCCTCCAGATTAGAGCTGCACTTCAGAATGTGCCCAAATACAGTGACAAAAAAAGAGATTTTGAAGTTAGGCCACTGAAAAGGTCTGTAACTAACTGCACCTAATACTGATATGGAGTAACCTGTACCCTATTTTCAGGTTGTGAATGGTTCCCTTAAGACCATACGAAAATTCTTTCACAACATTCCATTACTTGAGTTTTTATTATGAAGGATGAGAGTTTATCAGATTTCTATCCATTTCTGTTATAGATAAATTCTTCATAATTTGAGGTACAGATCAGTGTGATCATAAACCAACATAGGGGGAAAAACCCAATTGCAACTTATAGGTTCAGCCAGGTCCTGTCTGCCCTGTCTCAAAGGGACTTATAAGGGATAACAACCTAGGGAAATGTCATCTTTTTGCTTGACTCAGTAAAGCACACTGAATGGCTCTGCACAACCTCGCTCAATACGTGCTAGAGAGAAAAAAAAGGGTTTAATTTCATGATACATGTATGTCAATTACTCATTTTTTTCAAGTTAGGTCTCAGTGAAGAGGTCTTACCTTTTAGAAATGGACTCAGGCTAAATCTAGCTATTTGAATAACAAGTCTTAACCCATTCTTTCGGATGCCTCTGATACAAAGATATTCCATTCCATTTCATTGACCTTATTTTGCAATTAGCTTTCTTTACATATGCACTCTCATTAAAAAGAAACCAGATACATATTTGGAAAATGTTAATAACTAAAAGATATTTCTATTTGCTCAATTCTGAAAAGTAGATAAGGAAGAAATAGAGCTAGAGATAATTTCCAAATTTCAATATTTATAGAAACCAGGCACTTGTGTAGATAATAAGACAATTCTCAATGTGCTTTGATGATGATGAAGCGCCAGTTTTCTGTAAATATTGAAATAAGGTAATTATCACTTGAACTATTTATTATTTATCTGGTTTCAAATCACAATGAATACAGTAAAATTGCCATTTTTTTCATAGGAATGTGAAGATAAAAATAAGTATTGTGTTACCCTTTCATATGCTTTCTTTTTGGAAGTAGTTTGAAAAGTGTTTTACAAGATGTAATGAGAAAGAATCTCTACATCCATCAGGAAGAACAAATTTTTTTAGTTAGTGTTTAAGTTAAGACAGCAGGCTTCCTGAAAATGAACTATCCAACAAGTATTAAATCTCTGATCCCACAAACACCGACAAAGATAAACCTATTTACCATATACGTGCACAAGTCTACTAAATAAAAGCAAAGGACATGTCCTGAGTGGTTGAGTTCTGTACTTTGTATGCCTGCAATTACATTAGTCAATCTGAAAAGCATTAAGACTCTTTAAACCAACTGCCTTTGCTGTTTCTGCTAATTTTATGTGAAGGCTGTTTCAGAACCTACTTTTATGGAAAGACAAATTTTAATTTATCCTTAAAATAATCCAGAGTACTTGATAAATATTTATTCTCATGCAAGTATTAGTAAACACATACGTAGACATTTGCAAGAATAAGTGTTGGCTTGTACGGTGCAAGGACTACATATTAACTTTGTTCTTTATATAGCTTTAATTACAAAAATAAATAAAGTGTAGTTTTCGTATATAAAAATACATTACAGCACTCTCTAAAGGTATCAATTTTCAGGATTTTTTTATAATGCATTGAGTGACACAGAACCACATGCAGATAATAATTTGGAAACATAGTAACAAGAGAAGTATTGGAATGCAAATTAGCACACCAAACAAAAATTTCACTTTTGATAAAATGATGCCTATAAAATATTAACCTTTATTTTATTGTAGTGTCTGAGCATGCTGCACTGAGAATTATATTTTAGTAAGACAATACGGAGTACATTTATTTAGGTCCAGACCCAAAAATGTATTTTGCCCAAAGATTGGAGGAAAGTAAATATTACCTCCTTCAGGAAAGGGCAGAAGGAGGACTCAAGGAACTCAGACTAGTAAGGCTCACCTTGTTCCCAGGGAAGATGATGTAGTAGATAATTCTGGAAACAATTTCCAGGCACATTAACAAAAGGAAAATCATCAAGAGTAGTCATCGTGGATTCTTCAAGTTGAAGTCATGCTTAACCAACTTGACAAACTTCTATGATGAAGTGATTGGCCTGGTAGATGAAGGGAAAGTGGTGGATACTACTTGGACTTCAGTTAGATCTTTGACATTGTCTGCCATGAGATGTGCATAAAGAGGCTGTTCATGTACTGACAGGACAAGCAGACTGTGTGACAGACTGAAAAGTGACCTCATGGCTGGGTCTGAACAGTGGTGATTGGCAGTACAAAGTCCAGCTGGACACCAGTTAGAGTGGTGCTCACCAGAGGACAATACTGAGTGCAGTCCTGTGTGACATCCTTAGTGATCCAGAAGATGGGTAAGAGTGTATGCTCAGCGAGTTTGCTAATGACATCAGACTGGGAGAAGGGGCTAATTTATCAGAGACACACGCTGCTGGCCAGAGGGACTTTGACAGGATGGAGAAATGGACCAACAGGAACCTCATAGAGTTCAGCATGGGGAAGCAAAAAGTCCTGCATCTGGGGAGGAACAACTCCAGGCACTGGAACAGCCAGAAAGCAGCTTGGCAGAAAAGAACCTCAGTGCCCTTCTGCCATTAGGCTGAACATGAACCAGGAATGTGTCCTTGTGGCAAAGAAGGCCAATGGTATCCTGGGCTGCCTTAGCATGAGTGGTGCCAGCAGGTTAAAAGGAAGGTGATCGTGCCCTTATACTCAGCGCTGTGCAGACACACCTAAGTCCTGTTTTCAGTTCTGGGGTTCCCAGTACAAGCCATGGAAAAACAAAGGCAGTCCAGCAAAAGGCCATGAAGATGATGACAAAGAGGCTGGAATATTCCTCTATGAATAAAGGCTGAGAGATCTGAGACTGTATAGACTAGAGAATAGAAGGCCTGTGGGTGGATCTGATTAATTTTTTCAGTGGTGCCAGTGACAGGACCAGAGGCAATGAAATCAGAAAATGCCTTTGGGTTGTGAGGGTGACTAACTGTCAGAGACTTCCCAGAGAGGTTGTGAAGATATTCAGAATCTGTCTGTACAGGGTCCTGGGCAAGCATCTCTAAATGGCCCTACTTGAGCAGGAGGATTGATCCAGATGATCTCCAGAGGTCCGTTCCAACCTCAATCATTCTGTGATTCTGTTTCTGTAATTTTTAAGCAAGTAAGGAAACCAGTATTCTGTCATATCAGATGAAATAACAAAATGTTTCCATCCATTGAAAATCAAATGTGTTTATTTAAAAAAATATGATCATGATCTCTTAAGATATGGTTGTTCAAACTTAAATTTACAGCAGAAGGAAGGAGTGTCTGAAGGCTGGATGTCTAGGAATGCTCTCTCAGGAGTGGCTGAAAGCTGTCATAGGGCCTGGAGTCCTCAGAGTACTCAGGCGTTGTGCATCATCAGACTTTGTGAACTCTTCTGCACTCAACAATGCTTCATTTTTCTCAACAATATGCTACCCCTCCTCAGCTTCTGAAGAGCAGCAGTATGGGATTCTCACCTTACTATCAGTGGGTCCCTTGAAAGCACAGTCAGATGAGGTGTGGCTACATGAGGGTTGGATATCAAACAGCCTTGATCTAGCATTTAAAGCAAAGGTGTCAGTCTAATATGCATAAAGATAATTTGAAATACTTTTCCTGTTTGTTTTCCATGAAAGCCAGAAGACTTTATGAGAGAATCTTTCAGAAATAGAGCAAGACTAATTTGCCAGAGAAAACCTTTCAAGTCAATAAGATATTTCATTGAAGAACACTTAAAAGTAAATATAATATGCCTACAAGCTCAGGGCCATAAGATCAATTCCTTTTGAGGAAAAACCTGTGCTTTTGTTAAAATTAGCAAACTGGTAGACTCTATAGCTGATTCCTACGAGATTCTTTGGACACATGCTTTTTTAGTTTCTGGCTAAACAGGGCAAGAGTTTTGATGACACAGGTGGGATTCATGCATCTAAACATAGGCAGGTAACCCCATGGTACTCAAAAAACCAGCCCGAAGCTGGTTTTATGACAGGTACACACTACTCACGCTTAAAAAAATGAATGAGTTTAAACAATGTACTGGAGACAGAAATAAAATTCTGTGGTTATTATATGCAAGTGGTGGAAACTTCCTTGAGAAAAAAAACAAACAAACAAACAACAAAAAAACCAAACAAACAAAAAAAAACAAAAAAAAACGCAAAAAGACCAAACAAAACAAGAATCAGAGTAAAAGAATAACATTATCACATCTTCAGCATTTAAAAAAATGGAGAGCTTCAAGCTATTCATCCTAAAGATTACAATAATATTTTTACAATAATTACCAGCTTTTTAATATATACTGAAAGGTAAAAATTATTAGTTAAGCAATCTGTGAGATGATGTGAAAAATTACATCTAAAAAACAGCTTACACTTTTTTTATCTCCTGTCTCATACAACAATTTTTCTAAGTCTATTTGGACTCAATAGCTTTTCCATTTCTGCCTTTTAAATGCATGTGCCATGGCTCATAGGCACATGTTGGCATGCATGACGTTATGTACAGCTATTTAAATTTTCATGGGGGAAAAAAGAAGTATAAATGTGTGTATGTTCAGGTGGGAGTAGCATAACAGTGCTGCAAGGATGTGCACTTCAATTCCAGAAAAAAAGAATGCAGAAGGGGAGTGATTCAATACTGATGAAGATGTGAGCATACTCATGTAACAGGCAGGTGTATATTAGCATTAGCTCTCCAATGCTACAAATGGGAAGCAATTCTTACTCTTGTTTAAATGATTAAAGTCCTGGTTCCACATGGGCTGCCTACAGCTGGTATTTGTGTCAGACCTTACCAACTTCAGACAAGGATCATAACTGTTCACAGCATGTTTCTAACACTATAGCTTACCACAGCGTGTATAGTATTAAAGCACACATAGAGCATACCATACACCAGCCAGGATCAGAATCATTATTTTTACAGCATGTTGCTTTTAAGTACAGTAAGGCAAACAGGATAGGTATGAATAATGACATTAAAGCAGATAGGTAGTGTTCTGTCTTCTTTCATATGCTTCATTGCTAAGAAATTTTGATTAAAAGCCTCTGCAATTATTTCAAGGCTTACAGATGCTTTTATTTTTTTTTTTTTTCCTATCTGCTTTTCTTTTCAGGTGTCTATCTGCTTAGAAAACACAAAGCTTAAGAGTCCGTAGCATAGTACCATACTGTGACTTGGGAGTTTCCATAACACTGAAGAGAAAGGATATTTTTTTAACAAAGTATCCCCGAGTTACATATTATTTAGATGGATCCAAGCTGCTGAATTTACATTACTTCTATTTGCCAGATGTATACTTGACCTTTTGTGTTTGTTCATGTGCATATGTTACATCCAAAAGTATTAATTTTTCTAAGCATGCACATGAGGCAAGCGTAATAGGCAATATTTCTCTGGGTTCATTCATAAGCACCAGAGAAACCTTCTGGCTCAGTTCACTCCTTTCTACATTAACAAATCTAGACACGACCATGCATATTGGCCTAAGAAGTAAAAAGGCCCCTCTCTTTCCCCTGTTCGTAGGTGAGGAAGCGAGCAGGATAAGGCAAATTCAATGTGCACCATCTGATGGAGCTGACTGAGGAAGCTGTCTTGCTACAGACAGACTTCAGAAGAGATGTGAATTTGATCTGCAAATAAAATTGCTTTAAAAGAGTGGTTGTGTCTCTATAGCAACATCAATCTGAAAATTAAAGCAGAAATAGCTATTGATAAGCAAATCTTACATCAAAATTTTCTGTATCTAATTTATAGCAACAGAAATGTTGTAGATATTGTATCCTATATTTTTAATATAAAATAAATTTTATTTATTGATTTTTCAAGGTTATGTTATAATTGTATGGTTTCTTTTTTTTAAGAGTAAATGTGTGGTAAGGAATCAGAAATTTTCTCATTGTTTTCTTCACTGAAGACATATGAATTTGAATTGCTTGTGCCTTGGCTCTGTATTTTTTCTGCATAATAATTCAGTGAATCAACAGACCTATGTATCTTTACTGAGAATTAAAAAATTCAGTCCCATTGAATCAGGTGATTTCTTCCTTGCTACCTTCTCTTTAGCCTACGCACACTGTGACAGTTAGAGGCCACATTAGCAATTTATCTGTTCAGACCATGCTGTCTAAAAAGGGAGTAATACCTCCAAAAGGGAGTATAATTATTTCTGAAAAAGCCACACATATAGTCCAGAACATTTATAACAAAACTTTGAGCTGACTTTTAAAAAATAGTAAAACCAGAAAGGTAATTTGTGGATTCTTAGAGGTAATGACAGGTACTCTACCTACTGAACAACAAAAATGCAGTTGTTGAGAAAGCTGAAGGAGGTAATAGTAATAAGAACAAACTGAGTAAATTAAGGCACAGAAGATGGTACGGTAAAGAATAGAGAGCAAAACCATTTTTGCTGTTCTTCTTACAGACCTTCTAGGGAAACTTCATGCTTTCATTACCTGTCTGAAATGACTGTACACAAGTGCAGGCTGGGGAATGGGGAATAAACAAGAAGAACGACAAATCTGTGTGAGGTGGAATTGCAGAGACATGGTGGGATAGCTCACGTGACTAGAATACTGTCATGGATGTTCATGTACTTTCTAAAAAGAGCGTGTCAGAGAGGTGAGGTGGTAGAGTTGCTCTTTATATCAGAGAACAACTGGAATGCTCTACTCAGGCACAGATGAAGGAGATAACAGATAAGGATGTTATCAGGATAAGAATTAAGGGACATGCTAAGAATTAAGGGTGACACTGTTGTGGGTTTTCACTGCAGTCCACCTGATCAGAAGGAGGAGGTTGGTAAGGCTTTCTGTGGACAGCTGGAATTCGCTTTGTG
>NW_005054547.1:340994-370459 GCF_000277835.1 Geospiza fortis | reverse complement strand
TGTTGGAGGGACAGCAAGGCTTGACACACAGGAAGTTCCTGCAGATCACTGAAGAAAACTTTTTGGTGCAAGTGGTGAAGGCGCCAGTGAGGAGAGGTGTGTTGCTGGACCTTATACTGACAAGCCAGGAGGGACTGGTTGAGGATGTGGAGGTTGAGACAGTCCTGGCTATTGTGAGCATGAGGTGGTGGAACTCAGGATCCTGCATGGAGGAAGCCAAGTAGTAACCAGGACTAGATACCTACATTTACAGAGAGCTGGCTTGGTCTCTTCAAAGATCTACCCAGAGGAATCCCATGTGCTAGGGCTCTAGAAGAAAAAGGGATCCAAGAGAGCTGGTTATTATTCAGGTACCATTTCCGCCAAGCTCAGGACCAGTGTATCCCAATGATCAAGAAATCAAGCAAAAGGGGCAGGAGATCTGCATGGATCAATAGGGAACTTCTAGTAAATCTCAAACAGAAGAAATTTATGGGATGTGGGAAACGGGAGAGACCATGTGTGAGGACTATTGAGCACTGTCAGAATATGCAAGGATATGATGAGGAAGACCAAGGCCCACTTGGAATAGAGTCTGGCAGAGAACATCAAGGACAGGAAGGACTTCTACAAGAACAATAGCAGCAAAAGGAAGATTGAGGAAAATGCAGGGCCGCTGCTGAATCATGTTGGTAAGGGAGGATACGAGAAGGCAGAATTACTGAGTGCCTTCTTTGCCTCAGTCTTTACTGCTGACCTCAGTCCTCATGAATCCCAGATCTCAGAGGTAAGAGAAGAAGGCTGAAGAAAGGAATATTGCCCCCTGGTTGTAGGGGTTTGTGCTACGGGTTAGCTAGGCAAACTAAACATCCATAAATCCATGGGCCCTGATGGGATGCAGCCATGGCTGCTGAAGGAGATGGCAGATGTTGTTTCTCTGCAGCTCTCCATCATCTTTGAAAAATCATGGAGAATGGGAGAAATACCTGATGAATGGAGGAAGGCCAATGTTACTCTCACCTCCAAAAAGGGCAAGAAGGAGGATACTACTACTGAGCAGTCATTGTCACCCCCATCCCTGCAAAAGTGATTGAGCAGATCATTCTGAAGGTCATCACCAAGGATGTAGAGGAAAAGAATGTCATTGGAGTAGCCAGCATGCATTCAGCAAGGGGAAATCATGCTGACCAATCTTATAGCTTTTTATGGTGACATGGCAGGATGGGTCAATGAGGACAGAGCAGTGGATGTTGTCTGCCTTGATTTCAGCAAGGCTTACGACATTGTCTCCCACATCATCCTCATAAGTAAGCTCAGGAAATTTGGGTTAGATGGATGGACAGTGAGGTAGACTGAGAACTGGCTAAATGGCAGAGCTCAGAAGGCTGTGATCAGTGGAATAGGATTTGGGTGAAGTCTTGTAGTCATTTGCATTCCCCAGGGATAAACACAGGGCAAGGGTAGGGTCTTGCACCTGGGGAAGGCTAACCCCAAGTGCCAATACAGGTTGGGGACCATCCTCCTAGAGAGCAGCTCTGCAGAGAAGGACCTGGGAGTCCTTCTGGGGATGACAAGTTAGCAATAAATTGTCAGTATGGTCTTCTGGCCGGGAAGGCCAGCGATATCCTGGGATACATTGGGAAGAGTGTGGCTGGTGGATCCAGGGAGATGATCCTGCCCCTCTACTCAGCTTTAGTGAGGCCACATCTCTCCAGCTGTGGCCAGTTCTGGGGATCCTCAATACAAGAGAGAAAAGGAACTACTGGAGAGGGTCTGTTGGAGACCACAAAGATAATGAGAGGTCTGGAGCATCTCTTATGAGGAGAGACTGAGGGAGCTGGATCTGTTTAGTCTAGAGAAGAGAAAACTGAGAGAGGATCTCATCAATGCACATAAATATCTCAAAGGTGTGTGCCAAGAGGATGGTGCCAGACTCTTTTCAGTGGTGCCCAGCAACAGGATGAGGGGCAATGGCCATGAACTAAAACAAAAGTCTCATCTCAAATGAGGAAAAATTTCTTTAGATTGAGGGTGGAAGAGCACTGGAACAGGCTGTCAAGCCTCTGTGGATGACCAAGTCTTCCTCTCTGGAGATATTCAGAACCTCCCTGGATGCATTCCTGTGTCTCCTACTCTGGGTGACCCTGCCTTGGCAGAGGTTTTGGACTGGATGATCTCCAGAGCTCTCTTCCAATCCTAACAATTATGTGATTCTGTGTCAATATATGAAAATGTAAAACAATAGAGTTCTGTGTGACTCGACAGCTTTATTTTTATTACAAGGGTAAAGGCAGCCAAAATCTCATTTGAAAATTTACATATATGGCCAGGAGGTTGTAACCAAAACATTTCCCTTGGATAACTCATGTATGTGAAGAAAGATCAATGGAGATGTATAGCTCATTTTCTGAGCTGGTGCTTGCTGTGGTCTGCTTGGGATCTCCTATAAAATTCTAATTGTAAGTCAAATTAATCCAATAGTGTTTTCAGTTACCTAAGAATAGGTTTTGAGTGCAATTTTAGAGATTCTAGGGTGTCCACATGGCTTCCAGCTGTGTCTCTGGAGAAATATAAAAGAAAGTTCAGAGTCACCACAGAGGAAAACTAAAATGGCAACTGGCTATTTTCAAGCTTATTTAGCCCTATTTAATATTTATGAAAAAGAAACTGAATACCAGGAGCTTCTTAGATACACATTGTCATGTCTCATCCTATGTTGTGTGGAGCATATTCTCTTTCTACATCCCTTACTTTGATTTACATAAATTTCTGGAATTGTCATGCCCAAACTCTAGACCATGTCTAATAACTTGGGCATCTCCTAGTCACAATTGTCCTAGGCATCATAGCTGTATTGATAGTATAGATAAGGGGTTTGAAACATGGTATAAAAATAAACAGCTTCCTTGAAATTTAGCCTGCTAGTTGTAACAGTTGAATTAGCCATAAATGTAAATATGGTGCTGCTTCCCTCAAGGTAAAATAGGGTATATTATAAAATTTACTTATTCCCATGTGATTTTTATGAAAAATTTAAATTAAGTTTGTCAATATAATAATGTTTTTTACATTTGTAATTTGCATACATCTTGAGCAGACTTCCGCAAGGTGGAAAAATATGTGCAAATACTATTCGTTACAATCCATGAAGAAAGACAATTCTAGAGACTCAGAAGAGAAAACTGTTGTAGAAGTTATTAACTCTTTCTTCATTCATCAAAAGGGGAGTCTGAAGGATCTACTCCTTGAGATTAGCCCTGGCCCCTTTAGTCATGTCTGTACTCATATATAAAAGAGGAAGGAGGAACATCAAGCAGGGGCTCTGCAAAAGTTCCTGGCTTAGTCCTGGTCCTTCTGATCATGCTTTGGGCAACACTCAGGCACAGTTAAAGGGAACCTGTTTGCCAAACATTAGCATCTATGGGCAGTTTTTTTCAAAACTGGTATCCTGGCACCATTGCCAGTCTTCCAACACTATTATAGCATTCTTTGCAACTTCAGCTGTTCAAACGCCTCATGCCATTCCAGAACACCCCTCACATGTCTCCTCTGCCCTCAGTTTCATGTTGTGAAAAATCTCACTGTGGCAAGCTACAAGAGAGTATTCATATTGCCTTATTAAAAACCGTACACACAAATGATAATTGTAATTTTTGGAGTCAGAGGCAGTCCAGGGCTAGATGCTATGAATGGAGAACACAACAAATTTGATTTTCTTCCGTCTTCAAGGCCAGGAAAAAAATTCACGTGCTTTATCCATCATGCTCAAATGCTGTTAATCCCCTCCTTTAACTTCCAGGCTACTCTATTCTTGATAAAGCAGACCATTTATATCATGCTTGCTCTCCTTGTTTATAATGCAAATTGAAACACTTGTGTTGCACTGATTTCAGACCTTGTGAAGGTGTTTGCAGGGCTGCGTCCAAAATTACTGCTATCATTTCTTCCCAAAAAGCTTATTTGAAGCTACCTTCTACAGAAGGTAGCTTCAAATGAGCTACCTACAGAAGGTTTGATTTGGTCCCTGAACTATTTCAACAAAAAAATTGTCTATTCATAATATCTCAGGTTTCTGTTTGGAGAATAAATGTATACAGGTATCTATTAAAAATTAGTAACAGAAATACTGTATCTTATCATCAAAACTATTTTTAAAAGATAGATATGTACTTCTTCCCTTTTGCCTTCATAATATCTCTCTTCCTATTAATATATTTATTTCTTTAAAAACCATAACTTTTCTTGAAGTTTCATACATTTCCTTCCAAAATATATCTATGAGGGGACAACACTGTCAACCTTCCTAATTGGATTTTTATGAAAGAATAAACATACTACACTGAAAGAGGCAAGACATAGATTGTGCTCTGAAATTCTTCCAACACCCACTTTATTCCCTTAGTTTCCTCTGAAATCTTCTCTTCAGAACATGAGCATATCAATATAACTAATCCTGTTAAACTGAGTATAGTGCATGCATGACAATCACATCATTGTCTCACTTCCATTTGAGATTTCTTAATCTGAATTAATCTGAAACTGAATTTTAATTGGTAATTTAAAAGAATGTTCCCACTTTAGTATTCTTCTAATATCAAAAGCTACTTTTGTCTTTGATTTTTTTCCCACATAAACCTTTCAATAAACAAAAAAAAAAGGGGGTTGGTTTGTTTCTTTCTTTCTTTTTAAGTGAAATGGATGGTGTTTGCTAAATTTTAAAGACAGAATTTTAAGCACTTTATGCATACACAGTCAGATTTGACTGGCAAAACACTATTTGAAACAAGATCCTAATAGAATGAAATTATTACTATTGGAGATTCAAGTGAAGATGGGACGAAGAAGTATGCCAAACACTTTTTTTGGTGATCAAAAATCAGATAAATATATATTTCTTTGGATTTTTTTGTGCACTCAGAAGTACTGGAGTTGTTGCTATGTTCTTTTATGGTCACACTGCTGCAGTTTTACAAAACTTTACCAGAGATCCAACGGCTCATTTGTTTTGCAAGGCTCTCTGATAAGAGAATGGTTCTGCAGGGTAAGTAACAACAGGAACTGTATTTTTACTATTTGTGAAGTACCATTTCCTTGCCAGAACAGACTGAACTTCAAAGCCTGACTAAAACCACCATACACAGTTTATTTGTTTGGAAGATATAAAAAAAAAGAGCCAGAGCTAGGGTTGCTCCAGTGGTATTTCAAATAAATGATAGTGACAGCCAAGTATTTGTCAAAGGCTGAATAGGCTTTTTATCAGCCAAACAATTTCTCTGTTCCTGAAGTTAGTAATTGATCGCTAACTTAACTGCTTTATTGATGCTCAAACTGTCACATTGTATCCAGAGGTCAAGAAAAAAAAGAATTCATATTTGTGGATCTATTCCCTCTTTTAATTTTTTTTTAATATTCAGTGTTTTTAATGGTTGCCTAATCATAAATTCTAGTCAGACTCCTTTAATTGGTTTTTGACCTACATTCTATTATGGGCCTGATTAACAATTCCCTAATCAAAGTTGCAAAACATTCTTCTTTGTGTTCAATAATTTAGATATCCATGTGGGGGTTCTATTGTTGCTCTTAGTCTCACTGTGAATTTAGTTCATTCTGTGCATGTAGTCTTGAGATTCACTTGAGCAAAAATAATAATTTCAGACTCAAAAACCCCCTAATACATCCAAGAATTCAATGAGTCTCTAAACTGTACTTTTTCATTGTTAAAGACACCTACAAATTGAATCATTGTGTATTTTGCTAATTAGCAAAATGGCATATTTGTTCTACCAGAAGCTCCCAGGACCAAGTCTTAGGATGATTACTTTTAACCATGTGACAAGAGTGCTTTTGGAGCTATCAAGATGTTAACAGGCAGGTTTAGGAAGGTTTTTCCCCTTCATGAACAAGGCAGAGAAGACAACATATAATGCCTCCCGTTAGCACTGTCCTTCTCTAGTGCCAGGAAAACAGGAGCTAGATGTGGAAATATTTCCTGGCCACAAAATACTGCAGCATTGTGATTAAAGGTCTCTAAGGCCAAATGTCTGCCCAAAACCCATTGACCTGTAAATTACATCATTCCTGTTGCCTCCAGAAAACAAGAGAGTGATGTGGACATCTTCAAGACCAAACAGTCTTTTCCCAGAGGAACAAATGCCCTTTCAGAGAGGTATAGATTAAAGTACAGGTGAGGACAAAGGAAGAGGTCTGGGAAGCAGCTCATTGGTCTTAACAGGCCTCAGTGACTTCTGCCCTATTGTGTACTTCTTGGTCATCCTAGTCTTCCTATATCAGGGATCCAACCATGGCAAGATTCCCCTACTTACCCTCCAGCCTTTTTCCTTTGTCCTTTATCCACACAGAAAATTGCAGGCTGGTTTCAGAAGTGTTTTATACTTTGGGAACTATTTCAAAACACATCTCAGTTGAGTTGCAGCTTATTCCCTGTTCAAATTAAACACAGGCAAGAATTATATATCTGATCACCATTCTCTTGGTGATTCATTCAAACAGTTGGACAAAGACTTTCACAACTTAGTGGGAAAAAAAAGCCCAAAACCCACTGGGGCAGCCTAGACTGTCCCTGAGTGTACTGAAAAATAGATTTTGGCTAAACATTTTATCAAAAGGTGCATAAGGCTAAACCAAATGTATTTCAACTAATTTGCTGATGACCTTAGTTAGCCATCTGGTAAATTAAAGTAATACTGAAACATTGGAATTACCTAATAAGCATTCTAAGACTAAAGATGAGGGAACAAGCTCCCTTGCTGATAAACCTGTGACATATTCTTCACAGCCAGGGAATTTTATGTATCAGAGTAGACTTTTTAAGGAATAGAAAATCTACCTTACATGCATATTTAGTCTGATGCATGACGCTTTGCCAGGGAGTTTTTCCTCAGGGAACTGTGTTGAAATCCATTATAAATATTCAGTTTCTGACATGTCTGCAGATAAATTAATACAATCCAGTAGATAATTCCTTTTTTGCAAGGATCAGACAAAGTAGTTCCATCACCAAGAAGACACGGAAGTGTTTTTACAATATATGCCTCCTGAATGGTACGTGACCAGCAGCACAATGCAATTGAATCTCTTGTAAACAGATACTAGGAAAGAACATGAAAGTTGAAGAGATTTTGTGCCCTTAATTGCTTTTAGTCTTAATTTTCTGCAAAGTTTAAAAGCGTAATGAGTTTCTTCCCATTGTGTAATTTTGTACGCAAACATACATATCTACTATTATGAAAATGCATTTGGTCCTTAATGTTATTTCTCTGCACTATGAAAGAAGTAAAATTTGTCATACTTTTAACAAAACTAAAACTCATATCTTACATGACTCCAAGGGTTATAATGCTATTTACAGATTCAACAGGGATACAAAATAAATACAATATGAAATTAAGCATCAATCCTAAACTCAGAAGAAAGATATAAAATAGTAAAATAATTTAATAAAATTTAGAACCTAGCAGGTAGGCGTTATCAACACAAAGCTTATCAGGAAGTTGTTTGAATGTTTATACTAAAGTCCCAAAATTGCATGCAAATGATAGAAACTGTTGGAGAATACAAGTGAAAAACCCAGCATGACATGCACTTTTATTTCAAGGTTATAAAATCTACCCATTTATGTACCATAATCACTGTGTCTACAATATATTAGATGCCATAAAATTTAAACTAAAGCACACATTATAGTTTCTGAAGCTAATGAAGGATCTGGGGAAGAAACTTCAGAGACCACACACAAAAATTGCCTAGAAATCACCGGGGGTCTTAAACTACAGAAGGAAGTGAACAGTAATTGCTTAAAATCTTTATCTAAATGTTTAGCTAAGATAAATAATCAAGACAACATGCTCAGAGGACATTCCTGCCTGTTGGGCTTAAAGGGAGTTTTAGATGCCAACAGAGCAGGGCATGATCACTTCGGAATAGCAACAGTAATGATACATTGCATGAAATTACATACTGAGAAAACACTTATTCCAATCTTATTTGTCAAGTTCCAGTTTTGCATATGAATGCTATTGAACTCTTCACATTGTAACCTTTCATGGAAAAATGTTTCAATATTTTCAAACCCTAGAAACATAAAAAAGGAACAAAAACTATTTATCAACAGGAAAGCTGAGCATCTGAATTACACAATGGAATGTGACTTTATGGAGTTAAATGTTAGATATTTTGGAAAAAAAAAAAAACAAACATCTCCCCAAACCAAAACATAGTTATTTTCTTATGATTGTGCTAAAATAATAATTCTCCCATTTTTCTTATGTATTTTTTATTAGG
Organism: Geospiza fortis; assembly: GCF_000277835.1. NCBI lineage: Eukaryota > Metazoa > Chordata > Aves > Passeriformes > Thraupidae > Geospiza > Geospiza fortis. Next base: position 362,179 of record NW_005054547.1, on the reverse strand, counting down.
AACTAATGATAAAACATTCAGAGTTTTAAAAGATTTGTTGCTCTTTCAATGAATACAGAGAACATATATCTTCATCTGTATTACAATATATTCTTTATTCATCCTAAATTTCCAGTAAATACTGTAACAAAGTGATGGTAAATTTGTAAAGATGCAATGAGTTTTCATCTATTTCTGATTCTGTTTTGGAAGTATACTACTGTTTTTATAGATGGAGAGATGACAAAAGAAAAAGAGATAAGGTAGGCATAATACAGCACAGATCATCCTATCTGGAGGCATGATTGCCACTTGCAGCATTACCTTTATGAGGGCAGATGGCATCAGTATTGATCAATGTTGAAATTATAGACATATTTCCTTGGGTTCTTCAAGAGCTCAATATGTAATATCATTCCTCTGTTTTACCTGAAAAATGGTGGACTTTGTGGGTAATGGCATCCTTGGTAGTATTTATGTCAGAAATGGTTCAAACTCATTTAAAGTCCAGACATGCTTCCAAACCTGGCCAGTTAGAAACATCATCCCCAGAGCTTCTGAAAAATGGCAGCTGAGAATTCACCCCTTGTAAGTTAGCCAGTGCTGCCTGATATCCCTGTTTGAGACTGTAAGAGACAACCCAAACTGCCATGCTACATCTGCTTCCAGTGTGTGGGCCATTTTCCAATGGAGGTATGTCTAGATCACAAAATCATAGAATGATTTGGGCTGGCAGGGACCTTAAAGGTCATCTAGTTTCAACCCTCCTGTCACAGGCAGGCAAAACTTCCACTAGTTCAGGTTAATCAAGGGCAACCTGATCCCAAACACTTTCAGTGACTGGGCATTCACCTGTTCCAGTGTCCCACCATCATTATAGTAAAATAGTCTTATGTTTGTCCATTCTAAACACGCTCTCATTCATTTTAAAACCATTGCCCATTCTCTTATCACTATGCTCCATGACACAGGGTCCTTCCCCCTCTTACCCATGGGCCTCAACTGGAAGGTTGCCATCAGGTCTCTTCAGCACTGTCTCTTCTCTAGGCTGAACAAACCTAAATCCCTCAGTCTGTCTTCATAGGGCAGATGTTCCAACCCCTGATGACCTCGTCCTCTGGACCCAGTTGAGCAGGTCCTTGTCTTTCTTATCCTGGTGGCCCTAGAGCTGGGTGCAGTACTCCAGGTGGATGATCACAAGAGCAGAATAGAAGGAGAGAATCCCCTCCCTTGACCAGACGGCTGCTTTTCTTTTGAAGTGGCCCAGGATATGACTTGCCTTTTGGGATGTGTCGCGGTGCGCACGATGTTCATTTTAAACAGTTCCATGTTGTATTTGTTCAGTTCTATGTTCTGTTTGATCAGTTTTTACAAGTTGTTGTAATTTGCTTAAGATGGCTTCCCTAAGGTTCAGCTTCAGGGCTTCCCCCTCCTTCTTCTCCCTGCTGGTTAACTGTCAGTCACAAAGTTTCTATAGCAACTCCCGCCCTTTTGTTTCAGTTCTCCCATCCCCCTCCTTGTCTTCCTAATTATCTCAGTTCTCCCCTCCCATGTTCCCCCGGCAACCCCCCTGTCCGTCACTCTCAGCCCACTCCCCAACCCTAGAAACTTCTACCAGGGGCAGAGGGTGATTGGAGCAGGGTGGGAGGCCACTCCCTGATTATGTTGTGATTTGCTTGTGTCCCATGCTCATAATTTTGTTCTGTAACGTTATTGGTTCTTTGTGATTTGTTCCTCCCCTCAGGGATGCTTTAACTGCCCCACCCGAGGGGCGGACTGTGGGAGTTGCCTGTGGTTTCCTACCCGTCCTGTACCTCCTTCTCCTAAATAAACCCTTCCCCTGCTGCGGACTACTGCCTGCTTCATGTTCTCCTTGACCTTGCCGCTCTTCGCCTTGCTGCCGTGCGCTCAGGTCTGCCTTGTCAGGGACGCCTTCTCCCACCCAGCCGTGGGAGAGGTCCCTGGCAGCCGGTCGCTACCCCAGCCGCTCGTTACCTAGAGCCTACGCTGACATGGTCAGCTGGCCGGCCCAACCAGCCTGTTGGCTGCGCCTTTGTGGGGCTTAGCCGGGCTCAGACTACGCACAGCCGCAGGATGTGAGCACACGTTTCTGGCTTATACTCAGTTTTTAATGCCAAGCCTTTCTCTTCAGGGTTGCAGTCAATTCCAGCATCACTCAGCCTTTTTTCATGTTTGTGAATCTCTAAGTCAGGAGCAGGACTTAGCACTTGACCTTACTGAACCCCATGAGGTTTAAAGAGGCCCACCTCTCAAGTCTGCCCAGTTCCTCCTCAATGGCATTTATTTTATGTATGATGTCTACTGTTGTGATAAAACTTTTATCCTTACTCTTTTTTAAAATTTTATTTTAGAGAGATAGAATATTCTTTACTTTTCCTTTCTGCTCCTCTTCAGGCATTCAAAACCTGCTTGGTAGATTCACTCTTTAAAAAGGGTAATGTTGAAGTCTATTCTAAATGAGAGAAATCTAGGTTTATGAATTTGGGAAAGAAAAGTACATTTAGTATTTATATTAAAACTAGGTGACTGGTCTCTGAAAATCAGTGTGTGAAGAGTAATAACAAGAAAATGTATTAGAATTAGTGCTTGGGGAAGCAAAAATGCTTTGTTGCTGTTTTGTTTTTAGAATCAATAACTGGACTTTCACAAAAACTGAGGGAAAAAAGTATTTACTGCTCAGTCCAGCTATTTCACTTTTGCCCTGGTACTGCAATTCCCATTGATTTAGCAAGCAAAGCTGTCAAATTTCATATAAGTAGAGAAATGAAGGACAAAAATCTTCTAGCTTTCAGGAAGATTAAATCATAACTCTGCATGGACTTGTTTTTGGTTCCACCTATTTGACACTAATGGCTATGATTTCTGAACTCCCAATAGTCCAGATGGGGTACTTCATACCGCTGGGATGAAATTGAAGTCTATTTGCAGAAATTTTTTCTGCTTTGGATTCGTAAGCACTACATTTTTCACAAATCACACACAGACCATACTGTTTTTTTTTTCCTTTGCTTCAAATATTTTTCCATAAAATTTACATCTCTTGAACTCTAAAAAGAAGACCTCAGCGTCATGTGTTTAAGTGAGATTAAAAAAAAGAGATACCATCAAAATTCTGAACTAACCACCTAAACAATTTCATAATTTGATGAAATTGATATTGGATTTATTATAATGGCACAATGAGAACATTTCCCACTGAAGTGTCACAGTTTACATCATAAAGTAAGATCAGAGAGAGCAAATGGGAAAATAATTATGAGAAATTTACCTTATTTACCTTGCTACCTTAATTACCTTAACTAATGTTTTATATTTTTTATTGCAGATCGAACAGTTGTGAAAAAGCCATTTAAATTAAAAGAATTTGGGTTCCCTGCATAATGAAATTCAATTCCTTGGGATTAAAGGAAAATGTATTAGATAACTGTTGCTCAGAATTACCAACACTAGTTCTGTGAGCAAATATTATATTTCAAATCTAGTATTTATTAGTTTATATCAGCACACTCTTCTTAATTTTGACAATTATTTAAGTCACTGAATTATATGCTTTCTTATATTGTTTCATAAAATGTTATCTTTTTTTATCTTAGTGTATACAAACTTTTTGACAATAAGGTATGAGTCCTCCATGCTAGATGTTCTATACAGGTAAGTGGAAAAATGTCCAAAGCAATGTCTTGCCTAATTAAAGTTTCTGGTAAGAAGTACATTTAGAGTCTTGTGGAACTAGTGAAGAAGTATGGGTTATAAAGCTTAATTTTTTAAACATTAAAAGAAAAGTTGTTCAATTTCAAATTTTATTGACATTTGATCATAAAGTACTTTAATAGCTGTACTGTTATATAAGTGGGAACATGTCTCATTGGAATACGCAGTACTACCTTCAGTAATATATTCCAAATGTCAGAAAACTTCACAACCTGACTTTGAATGTCAGAAAACTTCATAACCAGTGACTTTTTATGGACAGATACAATTTACAGCAAATTGTTCCATTTATTGTGAGAACTGTCTATGTATTTTGGGCAGAAGAGTGGGAACACAACTCACAGAAAGACATACATATATTTGCTTCAGAAAATGAAAAGGTCTTCAAAATTTTTCATACAGAAACAATCTCTCTTTTCCCCTTCCACCAAGGTAGGTTTCATGAATTTAGTCTAGTTAGCCTAACTGATAGAATAAAGTAGTGTACCAACTATCTTATGTAGTAGAAGTAAGTAAAATGCAACAATCCATCTGTTCCAAACAACAGAATATTTGCTGTGTGAGTTCAATTAGATAGATAGCCAAACTATAAAAGTTGATCATCACATGCAAACATGTCCTGGAGTGTCCAGAACAAGTAGACAACAGTGACAGCAAGCTGGGAAAAGAATGCAATTTGATCTCATTTTGATCATCAATGAGATATTTTCTACCCAATCCTATAAATGAGGACACTCACAAATACTCAGAGAAGCCAAAGGAAGAGATTCCAGCTGGGACACAGAAAAAGGAGATCATGTGAAACTCTGATGGGAATGCCTGACCCTGAAGCATGATTTGGGACCATGACTCCAGCACTTCAGACCTTGTGGCCCAGCCCCAGAAACGTACATCCCATGGCTTTGATTGCTGCACTAACCTGCACGACTTCACAGCTGCATTATCTCTCCCATGGAGCATGGGCATTGTGTAATTCATAAAGTTGCATATATCTATGATTAAATTATTTTGGTATCCACAGCCATTTAGTATTCACTTTGTGATTTGGTCTTAAACCACAAGAATTAGTTTTCCATCGTTTTTGGGATTTTTTTCACAGTAATGAGAAAATCAGATGGAAGTTTTAATAAATAATGGTTCAAGACAGCTTCTGCTCTTAAGACCTTCTTTAGAGGTTGAAGATGCAAGTCTGAGTAGGATCACAGTATGCAGAGCCACTCACTTTGAATGGTTACAGCTCCTGCACATCTTCCATGCTACAAGCAGTAGACAATACACAACCTTAACCTTGCAGAAGGCATCTTAGCATCCTGCTCAGGACTAGGTACTTCTCTATCATCCAGCACTTCTCCTACATCTCTTGCAGGCTTCAAATATAACAATAATATTTCTCTTCAAATATAACAATAATATTTTGTACCTCTCCAAGTGTTGTGTTGCTCTGGGAGCAATGTGATGAAGCTTACCAAGCTAGGATTTACTGCATGAAACAGAGGACACTGGAGACACGGCATGAGGACATACCATGTATTTTGCAGGCCTAGAGGTATTTTTTGAAAGCCAGAGGACATCAGTCAGTGCTGTCTCAATCCTTCTTACTGTAAAAGATTCTCAGGAACAAAATATCCTCAAACTTTTTGGTGCTTTGAATCAGTGAGAAAATTAGCAGTTCTACACCAAAGATTTTTCTAGGGACTAAGTTATGCAGCACATCCAATTTTGCCAGAACAGTCTAGAATTTAACAGTCATAATGGCAGTTTATGTTAATCATAAATCCTAGAGATTGTGTCTGCAGGCATAGCACATAATTTCACTCTGCTAAAAAGCATGGCCAATCTCATTCCCACAGAACCATGTCCTAAACACATTTAATACTATTAAAATCTGGGATGCTTGGTGTGCTCAGACTATATCTTGCAGCAGTCCTGCATGACTACAAGGTTAACATGTTAAATAATCCTTTTTTGATTTGAAAGCAGTGTTAGGCATTCAAGGCAACTAAACTGTCACTATCCACACTGTTTTGTAGTGTTTAGGTTTAACTGCCTTCTTCAGATAAAAGAGATAAGTCATACCCTACCTTATTGACAAATCCCTGTTTCCTTTTACAGTGGACTAATATTTTTTAAGAAGTTCTCTAAAAGTTGAGGCAAATATATCCATACAAAAAAGCCAAACAAACGAAAACAAGAAAATCCTATATTTTATATTAGCAGTTTGGTTATATTGCAAAAAAATTTCTCCAACAGACATGACATTTAAAAATATTATTTAAATTTTATAAATATTCACAGGAAAGTAATTTGAATATGCCAGAATTATCCCTACTGCATTTGGCAGCACACTGAAGGAGCCAAAGTTACTAGAACTAGCTATAATCAGATTTCTAGAGGAAACTTTTATTAAATAGATTGTAAAAGAAAGGAAGGGATAAGTTTGAAATTATATTCCATAAATATATATTTTGCATCTACTCATAACCAGATAATTGTTCAGTAGAAAATAAAACACTCACATTTGCCTTAGCTGTAACTTCACTGATATATGTAGCATTATGTCAAGGAATTTTGATTGATAGCTACAAAATATCAATGCTGAACACAATTATTTGGGATGCTGTAAGTTTTTCTACTTAACCATCCAACAAGATAAAAAATAAATTACCTTTATGAAAATACATAAAATACAGAAGGCTTCTATTTCATGGTCAAATCTGCACTTAATTGCAAAATTATCTTAAAACAAAAGTTTCAGTTCTTTGAAAGCTAAAAATGAAAGCTATGTATTTTTGAAACACCAGTTTCTCTTTCTTAATTTCTTAAACAAGATACAAAAGTTGCGTAAATTAGAAAACTTCAGTCTGAAGAAACTGCATTCTCTGAGAACAGAGCTAAAGGCCTTTTAACCACAATATTTTGACCTGATTAAACAGGTTGAAAAGCCACTTAAATTCATCTGTTTAAATTTGCAAGGGGTGCACTCACTAGCAGTGAAGGTGACTTGATTTCTTATTTTTCCATCTGCCTCACATTTCTTACCATCTACATAGTCAACAAAAAAAGGAAATTCAGAACAGGGACACTGTACAGTGGCCCAGTAAAAGTGCAAACGAAAGCTTATGCCTACTGTGCAAAGACAGTGTCCTGACCTTTGAAGTGTTACCAACTTGTTATGAGAAGTGGCTGTGTGAATTTGAGCTTGATACCAGGTGTCTCTTGTTACGATGTCGAGTTCAAGCATGGGATAATAGCAAGTGCCTTCAAAATGTATTGGAAAACAGAGGACCTAGACCTGCAAACAACCCCCAGATGTCAATTAATTACTGGTCACTGGGGACGTATGACACTGACGATGGGGAAAAGACTCCTTTCAGCATACTAATGAAAAGAAGCGGGTAAGCAAAAGAAAAATAGCTGAGCAAAAGGATAAGGCACCTGCCTGCGCGAGTTACACCCTCAGTGCACATTGCAGTCTTGTCAGCAGAAACTAAAGGCTGAAACTGCCAAGAAGCACAAACATTGTGTAAAATGACAGGATTAGAAATGGGGGTTTAGAGGAAGAAGCATTTATGACAGGAATTGTTTCAGCAGAATTGGTGAGGTCACTGGAGTAGTAAGAGAGCTGCATTCTTTTGCTGCCTGCTCCAAGAGCAGCAACTCTCGCTCTCTCTGCCTGTTGCAGAAGCCCTTCATTCTTTCGACCTGCAGCTGTCCAGGACTGTGTGTGGGAGGGCACGCATGTGCATGCAGGTGTGGGTGTGTCTGTCTTGCAATTTCTATGTATTTTTTCCCTGTAACTCTCTAACTTGCTGGTTAAGCCTTATTACACATAAACGGTTCTATTGTTTCCTCAGCTGCCCTTTACCTTAATATGTTCTCTTCATGTAGCCTCATATAATATTGTTTGACAGTGCCTATACTATTTTACAACCCAGAACATATATTTTCTTGAATCTAAGAAATGATCAAAATATGTAATACCAAAATGACTGAGAGATATATACCCATTCCTAACATGTTCCTAACATGTGTTTAGGAACATGTTAGAAATGGATATGTATCTCTCAGTCGTTTTGGTATTTTCTAGCCAGCAGCCTTATTAATGTAACTACTATCCTCATCCTTGCCCCTGATTCATTAATCTGAAAAAAATCTTGATACACTTATTTGTCTTAAATCCATTTTCACTGTTTTTAAAACATCTAACTTAAAGAAATTTGGTGGTTATGTGGCTATTTCAGCATTTCACTTGCAATGGTAAGACAGTCTTAAAACCACAAATAAGAGAATCAAAATGAGAGCTATGTGATACAGCCAAAGGGAACAGGTGGGATTTGCCTTTACCTTAGGAAAATGTGATTGAAAATACAATGACAGGTTTCATATCACGGGAAATTAAAATAGAAGGAATGTGATTTTAAGAGATGCAACATCCCTGGTTTTTCAAGAGCCCTATTGCTAGCTTCTAGCCAATAAATATTTTTGCTTTTCCTATGTTTTTCCTCTTTCCTGTTTCAGAGAAGGTGAAATATTTTACTGTGATTGAATAGGGTAAAGAATCCCAGTGGTGAAATCTATTACATAGTGACACAGTCTCCAAAGGAAAGTAGTAGAAGCTTTATTGCTCAGTACACTTAAGTCTAGATGAGACAAAGCCCTGTGAAATATTCTTTAGGGAACAATCTGGTGACTACATGAAACAGAAAACCAAATAGCTGTTTTCAGCTCTAATTTCTACCATTAACATCCATGTTATAGTATGACTTGAAGGTTATTCAGAGATTAATGTCTTACAGAGCTGCTAGATGAGATTAATAATGTAAAAATCTGCATTTCACAACATTGTGCTCATCGCTACAGGTTCCAGGGCTAGTAATTTAACCACACTTAAAAGAAAACATAACAGGCATAATAACCAGGACTGAGCTGTAGCCAAAAATAGCCATCTGATTTTAAGTGATTGCTTTTCACACAGCAACTAGAAAATCTCACCTCTGATCTGGTTTTTCTTCATAATGATAGATGCTGCCTAGGAGTAACAATTCAAATAGCATGTCAATGAATACACCTACTGGTGTCCAGTGGGCTGAAATGGACAACCAAAACAGATATAAAATGCTTTTTAACAAAACATGCTGATTTATCAAGATAATCCTTCACTGATGTAGCTATAATGCTAGTCTGTATTAACTGCAGGGATGGTGATAAAATGATCTGGAAAGACCTGTCTCAGAATATCTATAGATCTCATCCAGAGGGAACAGTGTTTACAATTTACCTAACAATGAGAACTTTGACATTCTTATTGTTGTCAGCTTTACTACCTTCCTTTTTTTTTTTTTTCCCCTGCGATGTACACTTGTATTTGAGACTGGGAATGAAGTTACTAAATAATTCATCAGTACTTATAAGCAATACTATTTAAATGTAATAAATGGAAATGTGTGAGAGAACAAAGTAACGGAAGTTTGCTAGCTTTAATATCCTGATACATAGAAACATGTCAGATACTACCCCAGTACTCTCTCACTCCCATTTCTCAATGGGACAGGGGGAGAAAATATTATGTAAGATAAAGAAATGAATATCACTTACCAATGATCAAAATATATTTCACTTCAGGAAGAGTCCATGAAAATTATCAGAAGACTGGAACAATTCTGCTTTGAAGAAAGACTGAGACGGTTGGGGTTGTTTAGGCTGGAGAAGAGAAGGTCCATGGTGACCTTATAGCAACCTTCCAGCATTAAAACAGGATTTATAAGAAAGATGAAGAGAGATTTTTTACCAGGGGCTGTAGTGACTGGACAAGGCTCAGTGATTTTAAATTAAAAGAGAGTAAACTTAGACTGGACACAAGAAAGACATTTTTTGCAATTAGAGTGGTGGAACTTCGGAACGGGTGGGTGCCCTAACAATGGATGTGTTCACAATCAGGTGGGATGAGGATTTGACTAATCTGAACTGGTAGCAATTATTCCTGTCCATGGATGATGGGTCAGACTACATGATCTTTAAAGGTCCTTTCCAACCCAAAACATTCTATGATCTGGGCACTCTTGCTTTGTGTCAACTCTCTAGAGAAGGATGGAGCACAGCAATACAAGATGTCATATTACAGCCTCAAACAGACCTATTGAGTGGGACTGGCTATATTACCAAAGGTGAATTCTCAGCTTATTTTTGAAATTTATGTAATTTATTAGCAATTAAAATAGATTTGGATAGTGAGAAGTAAAGGAAAATTTTAAAATACTTTCCCGCCATCTATTTCTCAGATCCAAGTGCACTTGTTCAGTCCCAGCTCCCACACCTACCCCCGCTTCATGTGGCACAGTGTAGTATTTTCGGGGTCCCCAGGATGAAGGAGGAATTGATGAATCTGACTCCATGTTCTTAGAAGGCTAATTTATTATTTTACGTACTTACATTATATTAAAGAATGCTATACTAAACTATACTAAAGAATAGAGAAAGGATGCAGATAGAAAGTTACAAAGAATGGTAATGAAAACTTGTGACTCCTTCCAGAGTCCTGATACAGCTGGACAGTGATTGGTCATTAAGTCAAAACAATTACCATGAAACCAATCAAACAACCACCTGTTGGATAAACAATCTTCACATTCCAAAGCAGCAAAACAGGGAGAAGCAATCAGATAATTATTGTTTTCATTTTTCTCTGAGGCGTCTCAGTTTCCCAGGAGAAGAAATCCTAGCAAAGGGATTTTCAGTGATTTTAAATTAAAAGAGAGTAAACTTAGACTGGACACAAGAAAGACATTTTTTGCAATTAGAGTGGTGGAACTTCGGAACGGGTGGGTGCCCTAACAATGGATGTGTTCACAATCAGGTGGGATGAGGATTTGACTAATCTGAACTGGTAGCAATTATTCCTGTCCATGGATGATGGGTCAGACTACATGATCTTTAAAGGTCCTTTCCAACCCAAAACATTCTATGATCTGGGCACTCTTGCTTTGTGTCAACTCTCTAGAGAAGGATGGAGCACAGCAATACAAGATGTCATATTACAGCCTCAAACAGACCTATTGAGTGGGACTGGCTATATTACCAAAGGTGAATTCTCAGCTTATTTTTGAAATTTATGTAATTTATTAGCAATTAAAATAGATTTGGATAGTGAGAAGTAAAGGAAAATTTTAAAATACTTTCCCGCCATCTATTTCTCAGATCCAAGTGCACTTGTTCAGTCCCAGCTCCCACACCTACCCCCGCTTCATGTGGCACAGTGTAGTATTTTCGGGGTCCCCAGGATGAAGGAGGAATTGATGAATCTGACTCCATGTTCTTAGAAGGCTAATTTATTATTTTACGTACTTACATTATATTAAAGAATGCTATACTAAACTATACTAAAGAATAGAGAAAGGATGCAGATAGAAAGTTACAAAGAATGGTAATGAAAACTTGTGACTCCTTCCAGAGTCCTGATACAGCTGGACAGTGATTGGTCATTAAGTCAAAACAATTACCATGAAACCAATCAAACAACCACCTGTTGGATAAACAATCTTCACATTCCAAAGCAGCAAAACAGGGAGAAGCAATCAGATAATTATTGTTTTCATTTTTCTCTGAGGCGTCTCAGTTTCCCAGGAGAAGAAATCCTAGCAAAGGGATTTTTCCAGAAAATATGACAGTGACAGCACAGGGAGATGAGGAATGGGGTATCATGATCAGTCAGCAGCGCCTCTATGCCCATCCTTCTTTCTCACACCTTTTCTCCATTTGTAAGGGGTATTTCCAGGGGCTTCAGGAAACGTCCATGTGTTCTGGCATAGGGCTGTCCACCAGCCACACTGTGGATATCTGCTCCAGCACAGTTCTCCATGGGTTGAAGTAGGACACCCTTCTTCATTGTGTTCTGCCCCACTGTCTGTGGGGGAATCTCTTCTCTGGTGCACAGAGCACCCTCTCCTCAGCTCCTTCTCTGACACTGATATTTTCACTGTTGATTCTCTCTCTTTTTACCCCCATCACACTACTCTTTGTCAGGCATTTCTTCCCTTTTTTAAATGTGTTTATGGAGGCACCACACATTTGGCTGGCGGGCTCAGCTGTGTCCTGCAGTGGATGTTTTGTGGAGCCAGCTGGACACAATTGTGTCTGGCACAGGGTAGCCCCTGGTCTCACAGAGATTACTCTGTAGCCCGCTTCCTGCCAAAACCTTGCCACCCACACCCAATACAAAGCAGGGTACCCAGTCCAAACTTCTGACCAAGCATCTGTTTTAAGCTCTCTTTAAACCAGTTTTATTGTCTTTAAGATTACCCTCCTCAGGTCAGAGAAGTCACCTTGTGAAGTCCATTGCTTTAAAGGGATACCAGAGTGTTTCAAGGTCTATTGACTTCTCAGAGCTCTGTTTCTCAGAATACACATTCCTGATCCTGCCTGAGGTATGGACAGACAGCGTTGCAAGGACAGCAAACACTGACATTTGTGGTATTGCCAGCACTATTTGTTTAAATACTGGAAAGGCACATGTGTGTGCCTTTTCCTGAAAAGGAAGGACTGGAATACTAAAGATACCTACAGATAGAACTTTACCCCATATTTCTCAATAGCATAATATACCAGGATCTAAGAACATTCCTGAACTCTTTATGATAAGTCCTCACCAGAAAGTGTTTCTAGTCAATATTCCTACCAGGGATTTTGTATCCTATTGGTTATTGTTATGAAGGAAAAGCAGTATGAATATAATTCAGACAGAAGCTTATAATATTCCTCATCAAGTGATAGTGAAAAGCAAGTTAATGCTAGTTTTGTGTCTCTTTCCTGCCTAAATACTTTTTTCTCTATTCATATATCCAAAGCTCTTTTGAATTCAGAAAATAACTGCAAATATGTTATCTCCTGAGACATTTACTAACATAATGTCACAAAAAAAGCAAAACAAAAAAAAAGAGATGGCTTTTAGCTCTCAAGAACAATGTAGGAAAAGAAGTAAAATTCATCATACAAAAGTTCATAAGTTTATATCTGCATACATTATGATATCATTCTAAATCATATCTGCTATCATTTTGCTTCACCTTTCATAGAATGAGATTGTATATTTGTTTTGGTGCTTGAAATATTAAGATAACCATTCATCTTTTTGGCACAATGAAAGATGAATGTTTAATGAAAAAGGTTAGGAAAATAGATGTTTCTTGGGAACATCTAGTTCTTCTATAGTAATTTGAACATGTACAGTCAAGTTTCTTATCTACCTGTTAAGATTTATGTTGAAACTGATCTTTCTACAAGATAATGAAAGGATGAGATAAACCAGTGATGTATTATTTTAGGAAAGAAAATATCCTCTCTCTATCACTTTAGCAATACAGTTATAAAATGAAATGCTCAGTTAGTCTGCTTTCTCCCTCTATTCACTTCAGCTTTGCATGACCATAAGTTTTGTGTGAGAAACTTTTAACTGAATCTGATAGAATTTTTTACTTGTTTTTTGGGCTAGAAAGTCCAGGCATTTTTGAATACATAATATTTTTCTTTGATACTGAGGGAAACTGCATAAAGGCAAGCCAAACTCAGAAAATATGGGTGTAGTTTTATTTTGTTTTTGTTGCTGTTACTTTGAGAAAGCTATTAATCTAAATTTATGCAAGCAATGTGGATAAAAAATTGTTGTTACCTTTAACATTATTCTTTCACAAATACTTTTTTATAAATTTCTAGTACTAAATGGTAACTCGTAGGACAGGAATAATGTCTGTTGTCTATTTTGTCACTAAGTATTTCACAGTCCTTGGAATATTTGCAAATATACATTTAAATCTTTTTAGGTATGACAGGAATTCCATGCTACAAGTTCCTCTAATACTAGAGCTATCAATTCATTACCTAATGAGACATGCTTCTGCGTATGTTTTACAGCTTGACCTGATTTAACTCTTTTATTACAGTTCAGATGTTACTTGTGAAAGACATTAGGCTTTTCCTTCCTGAACTCATGTATGCAGAGGCATTACAGACAAACAAACAAAACTATTAATAAAAAGCATTTAAACATGGGATCAGTCACTGTTAAAAGATGCTCATTTAAATTAAAAAAAAAAGAACAGAATTAAATCAGAAATTAATGAGAAAAAAATCCTGAAGTAGGTGGAAAAAGGAGAGTTGCACAAGAAAAATATGTGGAAATCACAGATTGGATATTTCCAAATTAAGTAATTTCTCAAATTCTGAGCTACCTAAAATTACCAAGTGAACTGTATATACCACCATGCTTATAGTGCCATAAGTGCAGGAAGAGTAAAGTGCAGCACCACTAATAGCAGTCCATAACTTGTATGTGTGGAAAACACAAGACAGGATGTGCACAGGGCTTGCCTTGTTCTTTCCTCTTCCAGAAAACTACAGCATGTGCCTTTTACAGCTGGAACATCTATTTGAAATGTGATGTCTGATGGCTACAGACAAACCATTTCTCTGTGAACTTGTTGAAATAATTTTTGACTTTTTAGAAAGTCTTGTGCTGAGTGGAAAAATTATTACAGTTGTTTATTTTAAACTTGCTACCTGAGAATTTTTTTAGATCCTTCCACATTCTCATATTGTAGGATATAGTCCTTATTCACCTCTGTAATTTATAACACTCTTATACATCACCCAAGGTCATTCAATGGTTTCTAAAGGATATATAGAAGAGAAACACAGTGCAATAGTTGCAAAAGGGAGGCTTTAAACTCAATAAAATGAAGAAGGGAGGCTTTAAACTCAATTAAATGAAGAAGCTTTACTATATGTCTTTTTTAGATTCCCTATTTAAAGGATAAGTTGCAGCAAGCAACACCTTGCCAACATTTTTTACTATTTTGTAATTTTGCGATTGTAGAAATGTCCCTTTAAGAAAGAAACCCAACCACCAACCAACCAAAAAACCCAACCAAGTCAAAATCAAACAGCTGTTTAGCACGCAATCTCTACAAGTATTTTTAAATTCTTACACTTTTTACTTAGTGTCACTATGTGAGTTTTCAGCTCCTGAGGCCATTTGCCATCTCATACTCTCTTCAGTGTTAGATAATGCAGTTTGTGCTTAGAAATCACTCTGTATTTTTCTGATTTATTTGTTCCAGAATCTTTCCCTCATCCTCCAGTATTTTCTCTCCCTTCTCTGCTGTCAGCTTAGTAAGGGTAAGTTGCTATCCACCTGCATTTGTCTTCACTGCAGTTGCTCTCAAATTTTCATCATTACTCCCATGGATCTCAGATACATTCAGAGATCTGTGATTTTCCTCTTGGAACCTTTTCTTGATTTCCCATCAATTTCTTAATTTCTAGTTCCTGGAATTTCCATGTCCTCTGACACCATAAGTTTATATGATCATACCTCTCCTTTGTCAAGTACTTTATTTTCTTTAAGCAGAGAGTAATAATACACTCAGATATTTTGAAAACATATTCCTATTTTATTCTCAAGTTTCAGCTAGAGAGGGTGTAAATATTATCCTGCAGTTCATCCTTTCAAAAGACATGTCGAGTGTCTTAACAAAAAGGAATGAACAAAGGTTTCTTATTTCTTATGGCAAGTTTCAGAGTAACCCTTCAATTTCTAATGCTAACTGAGTCACTTAATTTTATATATTCAATTTCTCATCATTTTATGTTGTGAGATGGAGGCAATGTAACAGAGCAACGTGTTATTATTCCCTTGTTGCAAAAGTTAATTTAAAGTACTGAAGGAAAACATATAGTTGGAAAATCCAATAATAAATACTAAAATAGAAATTTAGGTTTAGTAGTGTGCCATACTTTGGGGCTTGCTTTGGAAGAATGTTTGAGATGTGCTAGTACAACAGCCATAAAAAGCTTCTTAAAGTGATTTTTCTTTTCAAGCACGTCTCAATTCTTTGGAAGTGTAGGTAGAGCATATTGCAAAGGCACTTTCTCTCTTCTTTACAGCTCTGCACAGAGTGACAAATATTTTGTTTGATTGGTTTGGTTTTGTTTCTCATCTCTAAAGAAAACTAGAATAAAGAGTTCTTGTTTTGCATGTTAATAGCTCCTTGAAATACTTATATGACACACAATAACAGTGCAAAAATATTCCTTCCCAATCCCTCCCCCTTCTTAGCTATCTACTTAGTCTAAGGTCACCATTTTGAAAACAAGAATTGAATTGAATAATTTCTTCTGTTATCACCTATGGAAAAGCATATCAATTAAAACACCCGTGTGGCAAACTGCATCCATATTTCTCAGTGAAGAAGATAATGAAAGAATACAGTGATTTATGAGACATTGTGAATGATAGAGAGAAAAATCAGTTAGAAACATCACCTTGGAATTTTCCTTAAATGGAGACTGATTGAGAAAATAAGAATTTCTAATTAATCTACTCCTACTCTTTATAGGTGTGGCCATAAGAAGAACATTTGCAGCCTTGTGGGTAAAGAATGCCATGCTTTTCAGCTATGCTTTGAAGTTGGAGACATTTAACTTACTTTTGGCTTGCAGAAAAATAGTTTGTGTACGGCAGCTGTCTTTCCTTGTCTTTAATGTATAGGCAAACACAGCAGAAGGAAGGACAAGAGTAATTACAAAGTCCAGAATAAAATGCAGCACCACAAAAAGGGAAGATAAAATACAAGTCATCTAAGAATACATTTTTAGTACTTCACAAACAGGCACAAATATTTTTGACAATTCAGATCTTATCTGCAATTGTCCATATATAAAATTCATTAATTCCTGAAAGCAGGCATGCTATCCTATATCAACTTTCTATAAGGAATTTTTGCCAGATGTTTTTTCAGACATTTATTGCTCTCTACCTCCACCCCAGTATTAATAAGATAGTACTTAGCAGAGAAGTTGTTTATGGTGGAAGAGGATAATTCTTTAAAAGATTGTCAGCAGTAACAAGATCTTTGGAGCCTTCCATCAGCCAGGGACCAAATTACAGTCAAGCTGTGTATTGTAATGTGTGTATTGTACAGCATTTATGGTAGGGATAGAAAGAATGTGTGGATGTTTAACATGTCTCCCTCAAGAAGATTAGTGTGAACAAGGACTAAGAAGCATCCTAAATATCCTTGAAAACAAGCAAAAATCTCATTAGATGCCTCAGAGGAACTGTTTCTAATGCTGTTTAGCATAGAGATTGTATGTTTTTATTGATCAGTAAAGAGTGAAAAACAAGCCTAAAGACTAGAAATTAGAACTAAAAATTATATATATATATATATAATCAGAAGGAAAATAAAACAACCCTGTTATGAAAGTTTAGACAAAATAGCATTCCCCAACTGAAGCCCACTGTAGCATATGCTAAGTATATAATAACCCAATGTTCCATTAAAAACAAAAAAATTTCTTAGGTACCTAGATGCAAATTAATTACCTAAACACAAATTATTCATTAGAATAATTTATTATAAAAAGAATAAATTTATTTTTAAATTAATATTTTTACTGTTTTAAAGTCTCACTGTGATTTGATTAATATTGTCCAGAAAGCTGCATTCAATGTACAAGCTGAATGTTTTTACCACTTTAATGAAAAAGACATTTTAAGCAAATTTACATTTTCCTATTTAATTTTTGCTATGACAATCACCACTAAAATATGAGCCAGATAAGAGCGACTAAGCATATAAAGGAACCCCTCTTTGAATAGGTGTGTTACAAAAAGTATTACAAAAGTATTACGATAATTTTAAACCTATGCTTTTGCTGAGTTGACACACTATCAATTTACCAAGCTGTTTTAATGCCAAATAATTCCAAACTTATCATAGCACTTTTTGTCATGGAAACTGCTACTTATCTTTCAGTTTGACATAATTTAATAAAATGATATTTTCTTCTAAATTGTCTGAAATAGATAACTTAATACAAATAAGCCATTGCCAATTAAATAGGTAATGCTAGACCAAAACACCAGGTATTTCTTGATAATGAGGACACCCAAGAGTTCTTCAGGTCATTTGTGGCACAAAGTAATTTTCTTATTGAACAAGCAGGGAATCTGTTTCACTCAAATTGATTGACACTGCTCAAAGGGAAGATATTGACTTTTATTAGCCTCTTTTTAGTTTTTTCTTTCACTCTCAAAGTCTTCAAATTGTTTCAATTGACACTCAGACAAAGAAATAAAACTGCTCTGCCTTGTGATAGAGCCTGGGCTACAAAGAACATCCTTCACTGGAGTCCTAGTGTGGAAACTCCAACAGAGGACTAATTCAGATTGAATTATTCTTTTCAAAGTGCCCTGAAAATTAAAAAGAATACAAATGAAAAATATAGAAAGAAACAGAGAGAAAAGATGCAGTGGCCAAATGGAGCCCTTATTGGATATCTACAGAGTTTTCAATACCATTTCCATTTTCTTCCTAACACAGAAACAAAACAAAACACAACAAATTACTTTTTCTTTTTTCCCCTAAAGCATGCAGTTTAGTGGAAGTGTGTATAAAGGCTAAAGAAGTAAAGAAGTGACTTTCAAGTAGCTGCCTTTCTTAATCTGCAGCTGGCTCATGTTTCTGTTATTTTTATGGCACAGTGTGCATGTGATTGGCAACGACAGCCTGCTTTCTGACCATTTAGAATTACCTCCTTTAAAATGAAAAGTCTACAAAACAAGGTTAAAATTTAATATTTTTTTTTCGTGCTAATTAAGGATTCCTAGTAGTTTAAGAAAAAATGACAGATATGTAAGGACCATATTTTTATTCTTAGTGATAATGAAAGCCACCTTCAGTGATTTTTTCAATGACATCATTAACCAAGGGCAATGCTACTCAGTATGGAAGAGTGTTAAAAGTTGCTCAAATGAGTTTGTAAATGTTTCATAAAAAATATTTTTTTTCTAAAATAGACACAATTATGAAGGATATTTGGAACAACACTTTTTCTTGGTTTGTTTCAAGTACATCCGTTTTTTTTCTATGCATACTAAATGCCATGCCCTATGGTTTAATAGCAATGAAACAAAAACCAGGTTTGGTTATCTTTTGTTAACTAAAGCAAGCCAGAAAGATCAGAAAGTGACAGGATGATACTTTGGGTAGATATGTAAGAGGAACAGTATGCTGATGTATTTTTTGCTGGCTTTTTGTATCAGTTTGACTGCTTTCTCTGTTGCTATAAGAGCCTCTGATAAAATTCTGAGAATATGAATGGAGGCAGAAGAGGTGGCCCAGTGCATTGAAGAGTCCTGGGCAGAGAGATTACATTCAGCTCTAGTTAACTTGTTTCATAGCATCTCCCGAAATAAAAAGGTCCCAAAGGAAATCTGAAAATATGCATTTCCAAACACAGTAACTTTTTAGTCTAAGACTTGGGAAAAATCCCTTTTTTCCTCTCTCTTTTTTCTTGACCAAAGAAATGGAAGGCATAACACTGGAAATATGTATGTTCTGTAATATGAGAAACAATACCTGCTGATATTCCTATGCTGTCCTTTCAAACATATCCTTTTGAAGAAGAATGATAATTTCTTTCCTATAGTTGTGACTACTTTCTAATATTTAAACAAAGGTCAATTCCCCAAACATGAATCTTCTATAAAATAATGGACATTACATGTGACACTTCACAGAAATCCTGTCTGAATTCTGCTGTACTAGACTATGGAACATATGGTTCCATAGTCTAACAAGAGATTGAGGCGCATATTAATAAGAACTCAAGAAATGAAACATTTTTGATGGATGGAAGTGTTCTTCCTTCTATCAAAATATTTCATGAAGTTGTCACAAGTCTGTTCTAACTCAACGTAAAAATGTCATGTGCTGCCTTCTTTCCTTTTCTGTACTTTTGCATTGAAAATCTCCCTTAATCAATTCTGAATATAGTAACTTCAGTTTTTCATGCCAATTTATGTATAGAATTTAAAGCTGTACAACAGGGTTTAAAATGTTTGCCAGATGCTGTCATAAATGATAAATTACCATTACTTCTACTTTCTAAATATTTTTTTCAGCATTGGGAATAGTTGGGATATTTTTTTCACTAGATGTTAGAGTCTCCTTCTGGATAAATTCAGCCTGTCATAATCAGATCAACATAAGGCTCCAAAAATATTGTTGTATAACTTCTTTTGAAACATAATAAATACTGTAAAAAGAGTATTTTGGAACTTTAAAAGAGATAAAAGTATTTTTATCAGAATAAGTGACCAGTATCACTCAGAGTGATCATAGGAACCAGCAAAATGGCAGCAAAGGAAACTGTGCAGGCAGAACTTTGAAATTTCAATTATGAACATATGTATAGATAGGTTAGGATTTCTCTAAAACAAATAAAACAGTTCCCACTAGAGGTTAGTTTTATTATTTATTTTTGTAAACCTTTGCCTTGTTTCTTCTTTTCTTAGGTTACTGTACTAGCCTCATCGTTCATCTTTCATGCAACTCCTCTGAAGTGTTGAAGGTCAGGATTGAGTTCACCTACTGTATTTGTGTAATTTTTCCTTTGTCCTGACTCTTCCCATGAGCTTTAAGTCCAGTTCAAGACAAAACTCAATTTCACCAAAAATTTACCCCAGTGTTGATCATCATAAAGAGATATATATTTAAAAAGTTAGTTAACTGACCAAGTCCAGCTACACAAAAGAGAAGAAAAAATTAAAAGCAAAGAACTGCAAATATTTTGTGTTCCTGTACTGCAAAGAATAGTTTTGAATCAGGTTCTAGCCTATGAAATATCTAATTCAGCAGACTTTTTTGGGGTTTGGTTTATTGTTCCTTTTTTTTTCTTTTTTTTTTTTTTGATTAAGATGATCTGCCCTTATCATCCCATAATTAGAAAAATCAATGTTTCAATGAAAAGGAAGTCACAGCTATAATTTTAAAGCTAACACTGTTCCTTGGTGACAGCCACAAAACTACAATGGAAGAAAGATTTTTTCATTCAAACTTTTATTTTCTTCTTTTACAGTATTATTTTAAGACCATTCTAATTTAAAACTTTAAAACAAAACACCCAAACTATGAGTTTCAAAATAAGAAGGTAATATTATCAGAAAAATATGCTTAGTTTTACACATTGTAAAGCTGTGTCTGTTCAAGAGATAATAGAGTTTCTTGTGGATGTATAGAGCAGTTGACACAACTGACCTCTTCCAGAGCTGTCACAGCTTGCAATGTAAATATGCATGAGATTCACATTTTTAAGCTGATAAAAGGCAAATTCAACATATTTGAAAAGTAAGGCTCAAAGGTAAGTGCTGAATCAATGAAAAGGCAAAGATCATCACAAAGCACAATGAGAACAGAAGAGGCCTAGAATTTGTTCAAGGACAAACTTTTAGGTAAAATGGAGGACATTACAGTGGCTGAGGCTAATTATCAAAAGCCATAAAGAGCACATGCTGCCTTCTAATTTTTTATATTCACAAAATATTCTTTCAGTTGCTCAAAGCCATAATAGCAGAGAGTCTGAAAACAAGAACAAGTTATCCTAACACTGACAGCCCAACAAGAAAAGTACTGCAATTA
>NW_005054547.1:259098-340950 GCF_000277835.1 Geospiza fortis | reverse complement strand
ATTGTGACATTGCCTATTCTAAGTGCCATCTGAGTAGTATCTCAGCGGCATAATAGATGGAAGGGACAGTACAAATGTGGGATTTTTATTACTGTGTTTTTTTCTAATACAGGAACTGCAAAAAGGGAAGTAAAATTTCAAGAATGTTGTTATAAACATTGGCAGCATCAGCAAACAAAGAACATTCACAGTCCCAAAAACACTTGAGAAAGATAGAGAGATGAAGAATAAGGACAGCAAAAGACTTACATAAACACAACAGCCCAAGAAAAAAATGAAAATGCTTTTCTGTCTCTTTGTCTTTATTTTCCTTTTTTTGTGAAACAAAACAGAGAAAAGGTAATGGAAGAAAGGGAAACTGCAAAATATGATCAGTTGGTAGAGAAAAGACAAAAAATAAAGAATGAGGAAAGGGATTTAGATGTTAAGAAATGCAATAGTTATAGATTCGGATTTTTGCCATGGAAAAATCAATGGTACAAAATTAATCATCATTTAAACAAATATGTATAACATAGCAATAAAGAACCATGATATTGGATCAGAGCAAAAATCATTCTTTGGTCAGCTGCAGATATGTAGATTAAAAAAATATACAACATAGGTATAAATTGAACTCTCCCTATTTGAAGAACAAGTATTCAGTAAGAGCTCCATGCAACAAACTATATCATTGTTGTGCAAGGTGCTGCTGCTGCTTCTTTTGTGATGGCAAACAATTGGGAGAAATTGAGCAGAAAAAGGGATCAATGCAAATCTTTTTCTCTAGCTTTCCTTGCTTCTATACTTTAATTCTAAATCATGAAGCACAACCAGAAACTGGCTGTGGGAGAATAATCAGAAGTGATGTGCAAGTTTTGCACTGGCACAGGTGGCCAAGATATGAAAAGAAACCAATGGGCATGGGATCAATTGGTACATTGTACCCAGGAGCCCTTGGCCTATATTTTTTTATGAACCAGTTCTTCAGTCTACTTAATGAAATATAAATCTTCCCACGTTACTTTTGATGTACATGATTACGTAATTTTGCTGAATCTGTGACTACAGGATGATGTTCCCTGAATTTCTGCCATAGTGAACAAAAATCAAAGCTGGTTTTGGCAGAATCCACAAAATTAAAATTATTTCTATCCATATGATTTATGATGATTTTCCATGTGAAAATCTGTAACTTTTTCACTCATTTTTCATTTAGCAATTTAACCTTTTAGAAATCTGCTTTCTAGTCTCAAAATACATATCTTCTACTGTAAAGATAAAATGCTCATGATATTTGCAGAACCAAAAGATACGGTACCTTTTAAGAAAATGCAGGAAAAAAAACCCATAAGAGTGACAGAGCTCTAACACCTATGGCTTTGTAAGAGCATTTTCATAAGAGGAGTTGTAGCCTGAACAGAAAACTGAAGACATATTAACTACCTTAATTTATGTAAAATCTTCTGTTCTCCATGTCCATAGTAGAAAAGCCAAAAAGTATGAGACTTGAAATAAAGCAGGAAAACTTTAGGCTAGACTTTGAGAAAGATTTTCTATCAGAAGGACTTCTAAGAACTAAACAGGTTACTGAACTAAATTGTAGAGACTCAAGATTGGCAACCCTTAAGACCAGATCTGACAAAATCTGTCAGGAATGACTTTCCTGGAGTTGATAAAGATTAACTCAATAAAGTGGAAGGATATCCCTGCAACTGCTGTAATTCCAGTTGTAGTTCATTATTTCACCTGGGAGTAGATCTCACATGCCTATTTAGAAACAGGGGAAAATGGTGTTAAGAAAGGCTTGAAAGACATTAATGCTTAAATGCTTTAATTCAGCTTTCACAAAAGAGAATGAATCTATTTACATGGGGATAGGCTTTTTATCTTGTGTGCTTTAAAAAAATTCCAGTGTCTTTGAAAAGAAATTGCTATTTGTAAACAGGCTGATCCTCTAGCGAAATTTATAGAATGACAGTAATAATTGAAAAATAAGAAAAATAACAAGAAAATTCAGTTACACTTGTGGACTACCAGTATATCAGGTCTATTCCTGTACACATAAGCAGCACATTCAATCTGTTCCTGGGGTGGTCCAGAATGTCACGTCTATTGTGAGCAATGAGACAAGGAACTGAGGTGAGACAAAGTGGCTGACTGAGCTGCTATCTAGTTTCAAAGAATACATTCAACAAATTATCACAGAACCTCTTCAGGTGGGAATTTCAGACAGCCCTACCATATCCTTACTGTAGGAAGATCTTTCTGGACCTACACCAATTGATAGGCACTGCCTGTATGGATAAATGTATTGATCAACACCCTGGGATAGATACATTGATCAACACCCTGGGGACAATTACAGAAACTCTCTCAGACAGGTCCTTCTGCTTGTGCCTAAGAGATTTCTATAGAGTCAGTAGAATCTTTTCTGGTAGATATGGAATTGTTCATTTCACAGAATCACAGAATGGGTATGGCTGGAAGGGACCACAGTGGGGTAATTTCTGATGTGCCACTTCTGCTTTATCTATTGAAGTGTCTTCGCCTCAATCCATGAGGCCCCTCACTCTTACCCTTCAGATTCTCTCCTGCATCCCACAGTAGGGCAGTGAGCCCTGCTAAGCCTGTGCAGGGCTTAGTGACTATGGGGTTAACCTACAATAAGTTTAATAATAAAAAACCAAGAATTAAAAGTAGAAAAAAGTTCACTTTTATGACAGGCATATGTATGGGTGCATTTATGTATATATAAAAAGAAAATAATGTCAGAGAAACCCTTGAGATCCTAGACTAACCCCATCTCTTCGTATGCATTCACTTAGCATATTTACATGTACATTTTAATTTTCTATTTGATTTTTTAAATAGTGAAAATATGGCTTTTGCACTTCTAAAAAAACTATATTATTTTAAAGTATTTCAAATATTGCAGTAACATGTTTTACTGGGCCTCTTGTAATGTAGCTCTTGCAACTGTTCTCTTTTAAACTTTTTCATTTCTTTTTTTATTTTTATTTAACTGTGTTAGGCTGTAGCAAATCACAGCCTTGTTCTTACATAAAATATTCATGTGCTTAACTCTGAGCACATGAGCACAAGTAACCTCATAAAAACCAATGACTTAAGCAGATGTTTAAAATTAATCATGACAATAAATCTTCGGAGACTAGAGTCCTTTAAACTATATGTACCAAAAGTTGTATCATAACTTTCAAGGAATGAAAAGAATTTTTATCAAAAAAAAGTCATTCGCATGAAATTACCACTTATGTATATATTACTGAGTAATAACTTTGGACATTACTTTTTCCCTGAAAAATCGAAATCCTAGGCCAAACAGAATTGAGTTTGTAATTTCTAGAAAGAAGAACCCTAATTAAGAAGCATATGTGGTGTAGGGAGGAAAGCAAAAGGGAACTGTACTCAGAAGTCATAAATAACTTTAAAATAATTTCTGAGCACAATATTATTCAGAAGAATTTTAGGACTATATTCAATATTGTGTTATGATCATGAAGTGCAACTTATGCAAAATTTAACACTAAAAATGTGATCCAGATGCCTTCAACTACATTTTGGTTGAGTTTTTGCAGGTGCTTCAATTCTTACTATGTCAAATTACATTGACTGCACAAAAGAGTCACAAGATAAAATTCATAAATGGATTAAAAGAAACAGTCAGAACACTGGAGTTTTTCTTGTTCCTGGTATGCCCAAAAGGCCTGTCTCCAGAGAAATTTCTTTTCTTTTCTTTTCTTTTCTTTTCTTTTCTTTTCTTTTCTTTTCTTTTCTTTTCTTTTCTTTTCTTTTCTTTTCTTTTCTTTTCTTTTCTTTTCTTTTCTTCTTTTTTCCTTGCTGGTTCAGACTTTTATGTTCTTACTGGCTGTGCAATATGGCAACCTGGCCCAGATTCAACCTGAAGTGTGCATCCATCCCAGTCTGTATTCTGGGTGGAGAAGTAGGATTTGCAGATTTGGTTCAAAGAAGGTATGGGACTTGACCTTTTGATCCTTCCTCTGTGTCCACACAGTGAATGTAGAGAACCATCTGTCAGTACCTGAAAGGATTATCTGAAGCACGTCAGTATGAGCCAAGCTGAGTTAACATGACAGCAGCCCAAACTGATGGAACACAAGCTATTTTCAGTCTGTGAATGCCTTGCAGCTGCACTCTTGCAGGTGATAGCCACAACAGTGACTTATTAAGGCCAGTCTGATGGATCTATATGCAGGCATAGGCTTGACATAGTGTATATACCTATTTTTGGACTGGATCTATCTTATATCCAGTCTCCTCATAGTGTGGATGAAGACCACGAGTCACGCCTCTGCCTCTCTGTGCCAACATGTCATGAGGTGCCTGAGTTACCTAGTTACAATGAGTCTTCCTGGGCAAGAATTTTGAGAAATATATCTGGTTTCATGGATCCCATTCCAGCTACCTAAACACCCTATGTTGGTACAGTGTTCCATTATAAATAAACCCCTGGCTTCATCTTCTTATTACTTAATCAAAAGTATTTTTCCTGATCAGACATAATTAGGAATTTTCATTGAGGCCACATGTATAAGACCAAGTTTTCACTTCTTCATACATTGAAAGTTTTTCTAAATAAACTACCTTAGAGAAAACAAATTAGAAAATGTGTCAGTCAAAATTAGAGAAGGGAACAAGTAATGAATTCTTAACGGACTGCCAATCCTGGAAAGACAATTTTTGTTCTTTAAACTTGGGCCACAAAAGCTATTATGGCAATGACTATAGTACCTTTAAGATTATTTTATTTTGACTTTGAGGGTGGCAAGTCTTTCTTCTACCCTTCCAGATCCTCCTTTTATGGTAAAAGTCATAGCAACATTGGCCTTAATCCCTCAAATGAATCAACAGGTCAGCCTTTGCTATTAAGTAGTGCGATGTTAATTCCTACAGTCTGGAGATAAACAGGTATGTTTGAAAAAGAACTTTAGGAAAGCAATTTCAAATTCACAGAGTGTCATTTGTTCTTTTCCATTGTCAAGTCGATCCTGATAACTTGAAGATGTTTGCTACTGCCCTGCTAATCTGTTTTTACGAAGACCTGTCCATCCTTTAATCTTTCTCAATTTAGTGAAGGCATTCTGCTTCTTCACTGCAAGAATTGCATTATATACAAAACTTTTAGGTCAAAACAAAGTTCTTGGTGCTTTCCTTCTACCTTTTCAGTGATTTCTGGTCATAATCATACCTGCATGGTTATACTCAAGTCTAACACTGATCAGGGCATTAGACTTTACTTGGCTAATGCATTTTCCATATAATTCATATGCAGTTTCCTTATTATGTAAATATATCCTCTTACAGAGACCATACAAAACACCTTCCATAACATGATGAAAATGAGAGAAATTTCTTGGTATCCAAATTCTCTGTGGCAGAGCCCAGAGCCAAGGTTAAGTCTCTCAAGTACTTTAAGTTCCCACCTCCAAGATAAAAAATACTCAGGTATTCCTGGCTGTATTAGACATATTTACTTCTGACATTTTACAAGCAGTTAATCTGGCATACTTATCCAAAGTTATTTTTCTAGCTGGTCTGCCTAGATCTGGTCACAGATCTAAAATTTCGGGGTTGCACAGACCAGAAACTTGTAGTGACTAGACATCACCCAAGGCAAGAATATAACCAAGAATGACTTCAGAGGATTATTATAAAATCCATGGAAATAAATATGGTAATAAGATACAGGAATGAAAACATTTTGGGCTTAGCAAATAGATTTTTTGCTAAAAGCTGTCTCCAGCTGTCTCCAAGAAAATATCCAGTTAGTTCTGTTTGTTACAGAACTATCATGAAGCTCTATGCCTTCTAGTAACGGGATACAAAACAGATAAGTCTATATAAAAGTATGTAATGCATGATATATGCATCAGACACATTTACTCTTTTATTACAATTTCATATAGGCTTTAATGTGAGAGAACATGTCCCAGACATGGAACTCTCAGTCAGCAGGAATAAACACGCACATAAAGGTGAATATAAGTAAGTAATATGTTCAGTCAGGAACAAAAATAACAAATAAATCAGAATTCTGAAACAAGCCTTGCATGTTCAGAAAAGTGAATGAGGTTCCAATTAGTAAAAAGTATTTAAATGCTTAGCCCTGCTTGCTCAGCATTTATTTATACATGATCTTAGCCCTGAAACAAGCCCTTTCCTATGCTGTTCATGATTCTAAAAGGGGCTGCTGATTTTCAGTATGTGATTTAAAGGCACAAAAAGGATCTCTGAAGTAAGCACGTTTCTAACCCATCAGCTAAGTCTTGACACAAGGTGAGCAAAAGTGGCACAGTGTGCAGGCGGCAGTTGGCAAAGAAAAAAATCAGAGCATATTCTGTTTACATTAAAAGTCATGTAAAGCACAAGAACAGTGTTCAAAATCACTCTGTGAAAGGCATAACATGGACCACAGAATTCCTGAGGGATTCTGGTAGGGCACAGTGGGTACGGTCCTTGTCTTTTCTTGCAGGGTAGTATCTTGATCCAAGATTTAAATTATCATAGAATCATAGAATGGCTTGTGTTGGAAGGGATAGTAAATACCATCTAGTTCACAGATCTACAGTGTTAGGCTGGAACAGACCCTTGAGATCATCGAGGTTCTCTCTTGAGATCATTAAGATCATCAATTGCCTCTCTGGGCAATCTGTTCCAGTACCTCTCCACCCTCACAGTAAGGAATGTCTTCCTTGTAAAGAATTTTTTACAATGATGATGTTGTTTAATTTCTAATCAATCAGGGCAGCAGTGAAAATGTACTTCCTGGAGGCCCCTGAACTTGACTTTCTGGGGATGATGGAGGAAACAAGAACTCTGTAAGAAGCTGAAGAAAACCAAATTAAAAACATACATGATTCACTGAATTGTGAAATACCTACCTCAAAGTTTCCGTGCTGAAAAAAAGGTGTAAATGGTAATGGGTCCTACAGCTTCAGAGACTAATATTTCTGCCAATTGCTTAAAAATATCTACAAGAAACAGATTCATACTTAAAAAAATTAAAAAGGACATAAACCAGACTGCGATTAAAGCTAAAGTCTTAAATATTAATATTTGGTTTTGATGATATTACTAGCTCTCTGTCGGAAATACCTGTCACAGACTTCATTAAAGAAAACTAATTCAGTGACCTCCTTATTCAGTTTTAGAAGGGAAGACAAGTCTACTTAATAATGTATTCATTTTTTAAATTACCATCTGCAGTCAGTTATACCAGTTCATTGCTTGTGTATAGTGCTCTCTCGGACATGTTTCAAGCAGAAATGCCATTCATTTATATAATTATTATTAGACTCTTCCTCTGTGCTTCTTTCAGGAAGGAAGTACAGGGACTTTGCTCCCCATCTGTTTAGCAAAATGCAAAACACAGGTGAAATCTGCCAGCATTCAAGGATTTTCTGTTGCTTGGGCCCCAGGACATAGACTGATATACAGATCCAGATTTGAAAGACATAAATTCTGGTATTTCCTATTAGTACCCTTATACACCTATGGGGTCTTGTAAAATATTTATTTTAACTATGATATCAGCAAATTTGAACCAGCAAATCTCAACCAGCAAATCTCCCGATTAGCCATTTAAAATACGTAATGGTAGGAAGCATAAAGGCATAGATTCCAAAATGAGTATAGACCACAACAATATTTTAAATTCATAACAACTATACACTTATAAGAATATGTCATAGACCTTTAATTATGTGTATAAAGTAGATAATCTACTCTGAGCCAATATAAGAAAGAAAAGCAGAAAATTCAGTTCAGGTTTATGTTAAAATTCAGACTCATTCCTACTTTATACATGTAAGTTCAGCCAAGCATAATAAATCCTTCACAAACTGTAAGAGCATGTATAAGTTTACTTTAGTGAGAAGAATATTATTTCTACTTGTCATCACAATAGAGGAACATCATAGATTTTCTTCTGGAAGCCTTTACATATGCGTTGCAACCAGACCTCTGGATGCTTAAGGACAGGATAAACCGCTTAGAGCAAATTACAACATCTGCAATGGCTAAAAAATTTTTAAAAGAGTATGTATTTATTTTATTAAATAAATATCTCACATCAATTAAAATCTCTTCCACTTCTGCTAGCTAATTAGAAAATTGCTTAAATCAATTATAATAGATAGTTTTCTAGTCTCTCAGAATTAAGTTGCAAGCATTGCTCACAGCCTGAAAAATGTTTTTATTAAATTGTCATTTCCAAGATATTATGCAACCATCAGTCAACTGTTTTGTTAAGCCATAATACATAAAGTATCTAAGAAAAACATTTTTTTTTCTTACTGTAACTTTCTTTCAACTACAGAAATCACTTTTTCCCTCTAGGGTGGTCTCCATGAACAACATTTGAGTCTTCACTGTTTGCTTATGTAAAGAGAAATAATGACAGAATATGTTATTCCTCATTCAGTTCTTAAGTCAGATAACTGTGATTTCTATAACTCCTCCATATAGTCATTATGGAGTCCACACTTTAATGGTCTAGCTGCAGGGTAACTTAGGAACACTTAATACAACAATAAATGGAATGTAAGTAGGTAGTACAAGTATAATGTTTAAACTGTCTATTTCTTCTTCAAATGGGTATGAGTTGAACTGGTGCCACCATCACAGCAGTGTAGCTTCCTTGTCAGGACATCCAAAGACAAAAGTATTTGGTCCATGTGCATGTTATTCCCTGAAGTAGTTCTCATGTATCTCTAGAAATAGAAGGTTTCAAGCTTGGATCTCAATCTGGCCGCTAAAACTGTTATGAGGTAGGAATATCAAGTTTAACTGTTCTCTCATTTTGATGCTCAGAAGACAGAAGAGTCTTGTAACATCATAAATTTCCTGTGAATATTTATATGCCCCTCCTACATGCAGGGAAAACTTGATCCAATGAAGAATTTTTGGTCACTTGGAACAATTCACCACTAGAGAAATGGAACCCAAATTTTAGGAAACCAGGGAAATAAATTGAACATATAAGTTTTCTACTCAAATTCTATTAGGTTTATTAGTCAGACTAGTGTTACATATAGGTAAAGCCTTATAAAATAAGGGCCTTGTTTTATAAGGCCCTTATAAAAATAAAAGCCTGCTACTTAAGCTAAGTAGAAGGGAAGTATGGCAGAGTGACTCAGCTGGGATAGGGAGGGGTAGAGAGATGTGAGAGATGTGAGACACGTGCTGCGTGACTGCCATGTGTCCACATCATGGCGTGTGGTGGTTGGCCTTGTTGTGCCTTAAAACTGCATAAACTGGCAACTGGCTAATTGCTTGAAAAGGCCTGAGTTTTTTTGCAATAAAGGGGCACTCCTTTGCACTGCCTGGGGACTCTGTGTCACTCTGCATCATCACAGGCAAATGTACAAAGATGAAATAGTAGTCTCACCATTCAAAGGGGTATGATGGGTAAGGATGTATCACACATGATCAAAGTCGTGAACGGATCTGTTGAATACAAACATCTGTAATTAAACATTTAGATTACAGTGCCTTCTGTTTTCTGTCTTTACTTTTCCTACCAATTGACACCTGTTCCCTGGTAGTATCTCTTTGCCAGCTGCACCCAGAGAAATCTTACAGTTGTTTTTCCAATTCTTTGTAAATAATAGAATACATGACTGTAGAATCATATTTTCCAGAGAAAAACTGCCTGCAAAACTTCTGAGAAAATTCATGGTCAGGTTAAACACAGTACTCAGACTGTGTTTTGTCTTCTGGAAAGATCTGCTTCTCACCCCACTGCTAAATTCACGTACACTGAACTACAGTTACAGCTAGAACTATACAAGCAGAGTGAAATCATTATTAAAAGAATCAGTATATTAATGGGAGATCTAAATAATTTAGAGCAAAGAAAGTTGCATAGTCAGTGTCTTCCAAATTACATTATGCAACTGCATGTACTCCTTAAAACAATCTACAAAATAGTCTTTAAACCTTAGCCTTATTGTGTGTTTCAAGAAGAGAAGATCACAGACAGAGTCTACAACGTGCCTTAAAAGGTTACTTTCTGCTTCCATTCTCCAGAATATTTCTAAAATCTTTGTACACTTCTCCAGATTTTGATGTATCAACTACTACTTTTATATGCAGTTCTATGGAACAGCTGGTCTATACAACTTTTTGCTTCTGTTTTGATATTAGATTACGAGCACATCTGCAAAGCCTGTCTATAAACACCACGATGTTAGAACAAAAGAAGATCTAGTCAAAATATATTAGTTCATTTCTCTTAATTGTTCTTATCAAAAAGTACTGAAAGTGATTGATTGAATAAAGAAGGTTTTTACCTTCATACAGCTTTCAAGAATTAACAGGAAGTAAGTTCTCCAAGAGCAACAGACTAGCAGTAGAAATTTAGCATGCAGAAGTTGTGAAAGAAGACTGTCGGGATTTTTATCCACAGATCTCTAATACATTAATATATACTTTTTCTGCAGTTCCTTGGCTCTGTTCTGCCTCGTCTCGCTCATAACATTAGCCTCCTGACTCTTTCCTTGACTTATAATTGCACACTGCCCTCTTTGTCTTCCAGTCTGTTTACTGACCAACATTATGTGTTGGTATTTTGCGGCTTTTGAATAGAATTTGTGAAAATATTTGCAGATATTCATGCATTAGTGTTGCATAACCAACTATGTGAAGAACTATTTGCATTTACAGGGAGAAAAATTATTTAACTTGTAACCTTTCCAGCTCGCCTATTCTACATATTAATTAAGACCATTAATCATTTCTCCCACCTCCCCTCTTTTTTTTAAAGGTCACATTTGGTTTCAAATTGAAAAGGGCCTTTCTTAAATTTATATATGTGCGTGTGTATATATAAATATATATATATTTACATATATTAAATTTATCAAAATCTATAAGTAACATGTTTTATGTAATAAACTTCACTAGCAAAGACCAAGCAGTACTTATTTACCTTTCCCCTGTCACTCAGATCATAAACCTTTTGCAACCAATTTCACAGTCTGTGTGACCCCATTCACGGTCATAGTAAAGAATGACTGGAAATTCAGTAACACAAATTTTACAAATCAGATGAAAGATTAGGTACATATACAGATACCATTTCAAAAGTTTTGGCAGCCTGAAGGATCACTAAAATATACGCATTATGCTTATATTAAGAATTTTTTTTCCACTGGGGTGAAAAAGAATACAGCTCATATGTATATTTCCATATACAGTATTAATACCTTCTCTTACCTGTTATGTTTTATATGTTTTTTCTTTAAATCGCCTTAGCTTGTGTTCAATCTTCTTAACTGAAGTGTCTAATTCTCAGTCTTAATTACCAAGGTTTTCCTCCCTAGCCAGTCACCCCTTAAGGGAATAATTTAATAGACCTAAAATCTCTGGAGTGGTTTATCACTTCCAATTAGCTATTGAGGCAGCTGAAAGAAGAAACTTTCCTAAATTACATGTGCTGTACAAGGAGTAGCACCAGTTCATGCCTTCCCATTAAAAGGAAAACATGAATCTGTTTGCTCTGCTTGAAAGAGCTTTGTGGTACAATATGCACCTTAAGGTTTCCTTGCCAAATGGAGGTAGGAAGCTTTCTGTTGTCAATAATCTTTCTTTTTACTCTTACTATACTAACTGCTAAAACATTCCTCAGGAGAGTCAGTCCAATTTGGGGCACTAAATCTAGACTTCTTCTGGTGGTGTTTTTTTCCTTTCCCATTGACTGGAGCCTACATTTGCGCATCTTGTGACTGAGCATGTGCACAGGCATTCAACCTCTGACACTTAAATTTGAGAGTCTCCATATAGTCGCTCAGTATATTCCCTGTCTTAAAAGAAAGTCAGCCTTATGCATTGATGTTTGGGATGAGATCTGCCAGATATCTAGATGTCAGAGGATGTCTGATATCTAGGTTTCTACTGGAAACAAGGCAAGCAAGTTCCAAATAAGCTCTAGTGAAAGGACATGGTGCAGAGATGGAGAAGGAATTTCATGTTATTCAGAGACACTGACATGTTAACTCACTGTAAATATGACAGTCAGTTTTGCTATAGAGGTTTATTGTATTGTCATAGCATCATAGCATATCCTGAGCTGGAAGGGACAAACAAGAACCATCAAAGTCCAACTCCTGTCCCTGCACAGGACAGCCCCTAGAATCATACCATTGTGCCTGAGAGCATTGTCAAAATATTTCTTGGACTCTGTCAGGCTGGTGCTGTGACCACTTCTCTAGGAAG
Source organism: Geospiza fortis (assembly GCF_000277835.1). Lineage (NCBI taxonomy): Eukaryota > Metazoa > Chordata > Aves > Passeriformes > Thraupidae > Geospiza > Geospiza fortis. Next base: position 328,713 of record NW_005054547.1, on the reverse strand, counting down.
CCTGTTCTAGTGCCCAATCACCCTCTTGGTGAAGAACTTTTTTCTTGATATCCCACCTAAACCACCCCTGACACAACTTCAGGCCATTCCTTCAGTCCTGTCACTGGTCACTGCAGAGAAGAGATCAGTGCCTGCCCCTCCCCTTCCCTGATGAGGAAGTTGCAGACTGCAGTGAGGTCTCCCTTCAGTCTCATCTTTTCCAGGCTGAACAGACCAAGTGAGTAGCTCCTCACACAGCTTCCCCTCTAGATACTTCACCATCTCTGCTGCCCTTTTTTGGATCCTCTCTAATAGCTTTATATCTTATCTATATTGTGGTTCCCAAAACTGCACTTGGGACACTAAGTGAGGGCACAGCAGCATGGAGTAGAGCGGGACAATCACGTCCCTTGACCAGTTTGTGATGCTTTTGCAGAGACTGAGTGCAAAAGATGCTGTAGATCTACCATATTTCCCCTTCCCAGTGTTGGGATGACAGAGGTGAGTGCTTGTTCACACAACAAGGTGTCTTTGTCTGTCTTAGACACATTGCTGAAATCTGGTTAATCATTAATGTGTTTTAGAAGTTTTCACACTGAAAACCTGCCTAGCATTTGACATATTTTTAAACTTAGTAGTGTTGTTTCTGAATAGAAAGCTATGATTTCAAAATTATTGTATGCTTGTAAGTTTCTTTTAAATTTTAAATCATAAATTGGAAATTGGGATCTTACACAGTAAATTATTCTGGGTTCTGTGCTGGGCTGAGTAAGATAGACAGTGTGAGGTAAGAATATGTTTTATGGTTCCTATCAATTCTATGTAGAACTGGAAGCAATAAGTTGCACTAGAAGTTTTAGAAGCATGAAAGTTGTCATGAAGGTTTTAGGTCAACTGTAAAATTTCAAAAGATTGAATTTTCAAATGTGCTTAGCACCATCAATGATGCAAAATCTCCAGTGTCCCCCACCCCATAATTTGCTTTGGGTATGATAAGCATGGAAGCCAAAGGAAAACATTCCAGTCCCAATTAAGGGAATAAATGGGAAAGAGAGCTTCTATCTTTGAAAGCACATCCAAAGAAGCTTAAAAATATTGCTATTCTGTTTAAAGTCTGATGTTTGGGGGCTTTTGCAATTTTACATTACACATGGTAAAGATAGAAGCTAGTTTTTTATATTGCTGGTAAGGGGAAATATTAAAAATTAAACCAGTGCTAAGAAAATGGTTTCTAATGACAGAGCTGGCCATTATCACTTTTTTATCCTTGAGAAATGGCTCATAGATGGTGCTAACTAGAGTCAATTACTACCCAGTATCTTGTGCTGACAGATAGCCATTCTGCTCTGGAGGGCACTTGCAAAGAGCAGAATTATTTTTAGTTGTAGATACTTGGGAGCTTCAAGTCATTCACTATGGATCATGTGACATTAAACACCTGCGGCAAGCTGCCACCTCTGACAAACTCTTTACTGTGACCCATGAGTACATGCACAATTAATATCAGACTGTACGTCATTAAATTTTACTGTCTGACTGAGTTCTGCCCTAGAGGCACAGAAAGAAGAAACAACAATGATCCTGCTTACCTGCCCAGGAACTGCTAACTTGCTTTTGATATGTCTTCTCCCATGACTCATAAAAAGACTGTTAATTACGTTGGTGATATGTCATCATACTTTTATCCTAATAGGGATTTCAGTAAAAAATGACAGCTATTTATATCAAATATTACTTCTTCCATCACTGACTTAAATTTATGTAATTTAATTAACTTATGCCTCAGTGATATTTTGAAAATGAAGCAGCTCTGAAGTAGCCATTGAATGGGATTAAATTGATATTCTTTCAGAGTATACTGCACCAAAAATCTCATTCTCTCAGTAAAATGACACTCGCAATATCAAAAAGGAGGAAAATTGGACCTTTCTACTTAGCATGAAAATGACCATGTAGTTCAGATACCCTAGCAAAGTAATTCTGCTGAAGAGGAAAGACTGATGGAAAACTAAAGTTTACTTAAGGGTAGGTGTCTTCCAGAGCAGGAGCTCTCATTGGCAGTGGAAATGCTGCATATTTTGCATATTCAGTCTCTCTCAGAACTGATGGGTGCCACAATTAATTTTCATTATTTTGGGCACATCTTGAACACAGCTGGTTTCCTTCTCATTCATTTACAGACAGCAGCCAAAATAATATTTTCAGTTTTCATTTTTCTTTCAAATATTGGACTTTTTGGACTTTTATTTATCTAAATGAAGACCTAGCTGTCTAGGCAGCATCTGCACTTTTTCTACTAGTTAGTGATCTAAACTTCCTTTATATTCACCTAGTCATACAGAGCTTTTTTCTGAATTTAAAAGTAACTGAATGAGTCTAGATAATGACTTTCAAAATTTATGAAAATTAATGGACTGAAAGTTAACTTTTTAATTTTGATTTTGCTAGATAAAGTAAATCCTTATTTACATGAAAACATTTTCTGTAATTTTAAACTGACATTTTTCAGACAGTCTTTCAAATAAAATAGTGTAGTATTTTTATATCAAGGGAAGAAAATTGCATTATCCTTTGCAAAGACAATTAAATATTTCGCACATTAAAATAATTTTTAATAGTTTCAGAACATAATATGAGATCCTCAATAGACAGACACATATATAAGGAAAGGAAATGTTTTTTTTTCCTCCAGTGAAGATAAATATTTCAGGGAGGGAAAAGTATTAGTATCATTATAGTTAAAATTTGTGATTTGAATACAGTGTGTAGTCTTTTCACTTAAAAAAAGAACACATCCAATACGGATTTCTATATTAATAATAATATTCAATATAAGTTTACTAATTCATGGAGAAATGGAACGTGTACACTATATGCAAATTAAAGCTCCCTTTTCTAGTCTCTTATCAGTAAACATCTATAGAGTCCTATTGAAGTGATGTAAATTCCAGTTAATCTTAACTTAGTTTCTATTATTTTAAGTGATTCTTTTATTGTTTGTGTGAAAACAACACATATCCATGCACAATCAGCCATTTTGGATGTTATTACAGTATATCAATTCTACCTGATCAACATCAATATGAGACATAAAATAGATAAATAATTTCCTCACAGACAGCATACAGTGTGGACTAATGCAGCCAAAGACTTCTGCTGCCATGATTCAGTCAGGCTGTTGCTCCTTCACTTCATTAAGAGGATGATATTGCATGGTCAAAAGAAAGCAATTGGTCTCCAATTTGTGAAAAAAATATAAAAGGGTTTGTATTAGGCACTTTCTTGAATCAAGTCTCACAGTTTGTAACAGAAGCAGGGTGGTAAAAATGGTAGTTATGACTATTATAACAACTGCAAGTATTGCTGTTTGTACCTCCAGTGAGAATCTTTCTGTGGCCTTTTCCATCTAAAGACTACGTAGAAAAAGTCAACGCAAGGGGAATCTGTTTTTTGTCCCCTCCACACCAGGGAGAGAAAATACAGCTCCCTTTAAGCTTTGTCACAGGAATTTAATGTATTTTAAAAAACACTAATGTTATTGCATATAGACTACAAATGGCTGGATTATCAAAACGTGCAGAATACAGCGTATGAGTGTTTCTTAGAACCAGGCCTGAACTGGAGATGAGCTTTGTGTGGGCCAAGTGTGGGCCATATGCACTAGATAGACTATCACCTGGTATGAACAGGCCTCGATGCTCCTCTGCTTCTTGGCACCAACTTTATTCCCTGTTGAGGTCATTTCAGTCCATTTGATGAGCAGGAGAGGACAGCTTCCCTTTAGATCAGGAAGCAGAGTTAACGAAGTCTGTTGCAAAGGTATCGGAGCCAGCTTGGCCATGGGAGGAAATAAAACATTAAGTCATTTCTGATATGACTCAGTTTATGGGTAATTGGTAGTTACCCTCTAAACTACCTGGCACTCAAAAGATAACATGTTCTAAATTTCTGGCAGCCATTAGAATGCTAATGTTTAAGGTTGGCATAAATTAGACTTACATGAGCCAATCTATTGCTCACTACTCTTACATACTTCAGCTGAATCACTCATGTTTTTGTTACTGTGGATTGCCTCTTTTTCCTTTATTGCTGTGCTCAGATACAGATGCATTTTGTTTTAATTAAGTCATTACTGCTATCTTGCAGATCTGCTTAGCACTTTCAATGTTCAGCTGTTATCTACATCTGTAATCCTCATCTCTATAATTAATGTTATTTTTATGATATTTTAATGTGAAATCACTTTGAGAGAGACAGCCTTTAGCTGCTAATATAAGCTTTAAAGAGATAAAGCTCCAAAGGCTGGAAGTGGCTGGGATCTTCAAGGCTTATTAATGACAGCAACACACTTACAGCTATGCTTATGCATTCAAATATTTTCATATATTTCAAATTGAGTATCATTGCTGTACAAATTTGTCCACATGGTTCAATGGACAATTTTGTCCACGTTCAAATTTCCAAAAGCTCTCAAAAAACAGATAAGCTTTTGGAATAATGTGGGCTTAGAGTGGCATGTGAGGGACAATGTTGAAATGATTTCAACAATAATTTCAAATTACCCTTGTTTTCTTGGTTCTTTTAACAAAAAACAAAAATGAAACAATGGTGATCAAGTTTAGATTGTGAAACCGAAGAAAATAGAGGAGGGAGACAAATCTGACACAGGATCTGAAAAAAAAAAAATTGGTTTTGAAGAGGAACTTTTGCCTCTATGACCAAAACTACCCTTCACTGCATAATCACCAAATAATTTATTCAGTTCTTTCTGATTCACACTTACCTTCCAACTATGCAGCTGAAATTCACTGAAAAAGAAAATATGTACGAAATGGCAAGAAATGAGATGCAAACTGTGCATGTGTTCACTGTCACAAGTATAAATGATGCAAAACGTGCTTACCTTCTATAGTTAGGTTTTTTTTGACTCCTTTATGTTTCTTCACAAAAGTAATTTTCACTTTCATTTGCTTAGCCCCATATGCCTAAGGATCTTTTTCACTCCCTCTGAGCTGCTAAAAAATTTTTCTTAATATATTCCCTGGCTCAGATACCTTTTGATTCTATCAACTATAAACCAGATTGAGCATTAAAACTGGTATATAACATCAGAAGTCATTATGTATGTTATGTGGAAATGTAATTTCAACTGATTTTATACTGTAGGTGTCCTAGAAACTTTAATCAGATTTTCTCTTTCCATTTCTAATATAAAACTGTCTATTAATAAATGAAAGAAGACAAAAATACAGCAACTTAAGATCACACAGAGAAACTCTTTGCAACCAGCCTATTATTTTTGAAACAATAGAAAGGTATCTCATATTACCCAAGACTGCTTTTTCTTTCCTGCTGGCAACTGTTTCAGTTTACATTAAATTTCATCCCCTGGTAAGAAAAAGGTCTTGAAGAGAGAAAAGTAGAGTATTTTCTTCTGAGATTAAAGGAGGCATTTTCTAGGCTACTGCACAACTGATATTAATATACATGTATTTTAAAATGTTATACTTCTGTACAATTTTGCCATCATTCTTTATATGTAAATTTCACTTAGAAATCTAAATATTAGAATAAATAGACAACAGTTTATTAATATATCAGTGAAGGTGAAACTGTTTCAAGTTAAAACAGAAATGAAAGCTTTAAAAAATATGACTGTTGTCTTCCAAAAATTATCAATTGATAGAATTTAAAATTTATTTTGAAGTTAAATTTTAAATTTACTAGAAAATAATTTACTGAAAAAACATAGAAAGCATTTTGAGTTGTATCTCAAGAAATGTTTTCAACTGCTTATCTAAATAGCATTTTTTTATTTTTTTTTAATGACTATATAAAGAAGGTTAACTGTCTTCTTAATGGAACACCTTTGCACCACTTAATTTCTCTATTAAGCTTTCAAAGGAACAGCTAAGGAATACAATGGCCTTTGCAATTTTTCTCTGTGCAATAACAAAGACATATTGTCATTTTTTACTCAAATAGGTTGTAAAAAAAATATATTCCTTCAGCAAACAAAGAAACCAAAATAACCTACATTCCTTCATGAGAAATCAAATTGGAGTTTAAATTTTACCGAAATGCACTATTGAAAGGAACTATTTTTGCTATCACAAAAGCAATTTCCCAGCATGAGAGTGTACTTCATTGTATTAATCAGTAATAACCATGTAACTGCTTTGTACTATTACTTAATGGTTTTCATTCTGAGTATTTATAGTAAAAAGTAGTGGATGTTTTGAAAGTTAGGTGTCTCAGTGTGCCTGACAAACATTCAGATGGATAGACCTATTTTAGTCTATCTGAACAGGAAGCCGGCTTACTCAGTAAAGAATGGTCAATAAAAATGGTGAAATAGGTTTTCTCCCAAGGACTGATAGCTGGATAATTTGAGAAAACGATGGAGAAGGATCATGAAATACCTCTGGATCGATGGCTATTAATTTAAGAGCAGCACATTTCCTGGAATGAAACAGTTGATGTTGTTGTGTGGAACAATTACCATTTTCAATTAACTGACATTTCACATAGCTTTGAGACTAGAGGAAGACAATAACCCTCAGCACCTAATCTCAGCTCTGCTGTTAGGTGAGCCTTTTGTCAATAGCTCTGTGCTTTTATTTCAAAGGCAAACCCAATACACTGTGAGAAGTTACTTTCTTTGTCCTCAAACAGTGAGAACTGCACACACAGTTCAGGCACAGTTCAGATGCAATGAGTATTGAGACAACAACTGCTGTACTAATGTATACCTATATGTGTATATAGCTTTTTATATATATAAACAAATGTGTATGGGTTTGTTTGTATTTATGGTTTTAAATAGCTGTATATGTGCACTTCTTTTGCCATTTCATCAGCGTGAGCTTTTATGGTTGTTATGGTGTGTCGCAAAAAAAATTGTAAAACAGATATCAGTGATACAGCAAGCTATCTCCTTTGAATGAAATGAACTAGTCTGCTCATCAACACTATGTTTTATATCCTGCTATATAAATCACCATTTAATTTCCTAGGCTAAATTCTTACCACAGCTTGGGAGATTCAGATAAGCCTCTATAATGACAGTCTCTTTACACTGACTTTAGATCCCCATAGAGTCAAAAATTCAAGGGGAGAAAAGAGCAAAGAGAAGAGCAACCAAGAGGAGTCAGATGCAGACTATGAGTCTATAGCTGCAGCTGTTGCAATTTTGCACTAACCAAAATCTCAAGTATGAATTGATACATCTTTTCTGGGACTCAATTCAGTTATCATTGGTTCCTTCTGAAACCCAAATTGTGGGGTTTTGTGTCACTGATAGAAGATGGGTAAATGAGGGGTGCAACAAACCCCAAAGCCAGGTCAAGAAGGGAGGTGGAGCACATGAATGAGAAATGCAGCAGAGAGGGACTACAGCAGCCAGTGTTTACACTAGTTTAGGCTGCTGTGGAAACACAGGATTAGTAACATATTATTTAAATAATACATCTAGGGAAAAAACCCCACAGCATTGCGCTAAATCCTTTGTGCTTTCAATTATTTCTGCTTTCTATCAACTGACTGTTTAGAAGGAAAAGGATAAACAGTCCAAAGATCAAGCTGAGAACACAGAGTGGTTCTTTTTAGTTTCAGCCCTTTGAGAACCACTGTATACTTTCATGTTTTTAGACCCAAAAAAAGTTAAAATACATCAGAAATTTATTTGGGGTCACAATATGGGGAAAAATCAAACCCACAACCAAACAATCATGTTACAAAATGATAAAAATCATAAGGTGAATTGAAATATAATTAACTGGATTGTAATACTACAAAAGTGTGTGGTCTCATCCTTTTAGCTTCTGAATGGAGTCCTGAGGAATGGAGGTATCCACTGATACAAGGTTTTATGACCAAGAGATAAGCAATTAGTTCTATGATGTAACAGAACAACTTATATGTCCTTTTAATATATTGGGCTGACCTATAACTTGTAAAAACATTGGCCCTTGGCCCAGTATAGAAACTGCAATTGGTAAAAAAATTACATCAGAAAATGAATAAAATAAAAATACTAAAGAATAAAAAGGAATATAAATAAACATACTTCCCTAACAGATGGAAATGTTTTCCATTTTGACCTCCTTCATTGAGTAAAATTAATAAAATAAAATCCTAATCATGGATGTTAGTTTCTTCTCAAAACAAACAAACAAACAAACAAACAAACAAAACAAAAAAAACCAAAAAACCCCAAACCCTGAAAGTATTTTAATTTCTTTGTATATGTAACATAAATTTTATAAGTAATGCTTAGATACAGAATTGCCAGAAAGTATTGCAAGTGTTTATTTAGACTGCATATAGTACTTGAAAGAAATTATCTGAATATTAAACTAATTTTCATCTAAGTCCATTAAGCAGCATTATCCCAACCTTTAAACATGTGGACATTGATTTGAAAAGAATATTTATTGAGCAGTAATAATAAAAATTTTTCTTTTCTACGCTGCATAAATTCTTATTTCATAATTCTTTACTTTTTTGCATCAGTGTATGTTCAATCGCATTCTGAGTGATGGTACTAACACCTGTCACAAATGTGCTGTTCACAGTTGTGTTCTCTCATCCTGTCTTTAAGGAGAACATGCATGCTGCTTTGTTTTGATTGTTTCCAGTTTCGTTTCTCTTCCAAATCAGCAAGACAAATACACTATTACCTTGGAGAAGTTAAGGTGAGCTGCAAGGGACTTTCATTTACAGGAAGGAGTATCAGAATTTGTGATGATGTGTATCTCCACCAGGATTTAGTACCAGAATGCCTGGAAATTTTATACCCAGAAGAAATAATTTTCTTTTTTGAAAGGTTTCTGAGTGTAAGAATTGTGCAAACATCAGTCTTGATTTTCAGCCTGGAATTCTTAGATACCATTGGCTTGGTCCATTGAACAAATCTTGAATATCATTCAATACTTGCAACAGAAAATGGTTTCAATAAGTAAAAGATGTGCTAGATATCCTGAAATCCATGTAGGGTACACAAATCTTCATGATAAAGTCCTTGGCAGATATTTCTTACTGCAGTTATTGAAAAAGAATAGTGATCTTAAGGCCGTTGTCTTCCCTCACAATGGGTGTAGTGCTGTTCCTGAGAATTTGGTACAATTCATAGGCTTTCATAGCAAAATCAAGATGTCAATTGCCTAAGAATTGGAAGACCTCTCTTCAGAGTTCAAGACAGCATCTATACTGGGGTTTAATAAATATTGAGCACTAAGCTGAATGACAATTTGTTCCTGCAAGTTAATCTTCAACCCAATATCTCCAAATCCTCTGTTTCATTTCTTCTCTGAATTTGAGAAAGAAAAATAAAGTCTGAAGCAAACAGCTAGAGGACCCTTTGCTTTCAAATGTTAAGCCAAATATCTCCTTGATGCCACTCTGTTTTCTTAGTAATTGCTCGTTTTCTGACCCTCCAGATTTGTTGTTATCCAGCCAGCCAATGCAAGAGAAATAGGAGAATTCTCTTTGAGAACTCTGAGTTGTGTAGAAATTCTAATAGATAAAGTTACTTGAAAGTTATTTTTTAAGTAACCTTTACTGCAATTACTTGGTAAAATGTCGAAGATGCATCACTGATAGATTTTTCAGATTCTTGAATTGGAAATACTGTTATGTAATTGCAGTGAAATTATTCCTAATTAAAACTAAATTAATATCGCAAGTAAATAAAGATATTATCCACCACATTTAAAACACATCAGAATGTTACAAACATATATGAAAAGCACTGTTTCAACTTTATCCACCTGACTTTCTGCCAGTATTCATGGCTTTGAGGCATTCTTTCTGCACTAACACTTTTTGAATTAACTATAGATTAGATTTTCTTGCTGAATTGTGGTAACAAATCTCACTTTTGAAATCCTCCAAGGGTCCAGACAAATTTAATCTTTCTACCTGAAACTTTTATTTCCTCCTTATTCAAGAGCCAGTTTGCTTATTCTTCTTAATTAAAGTAAACATCATTTGACTCGCTTAGGGATATCTCTTTGTTAGATTAGATAACATCTCCTGTAATTTAGTGACTAATTAATGTTTCCTCAATGAGTTACAAAAAAAAATCTCATTTTTCCTTCTCCTTTGCCAATGAATACTAAGTTTCACAAAACAGGTTGAAAAAAAGGCCCTGATTTCATGTGCATAAGATCTAGGTACATCACTTGTTGATGACAAAAAAGGAAGTGCTGTTCCTTCTTCCTGAACCCAGCTCCTTCATTTTTTCTAGTTTTTGTCCCTCTCTCTCTCCCATTCAGCTCCCTTCCTTTTTTCCTTTTCCTTTTCCTTTTCCTTTTCCTTTTCCTTTTCCTTTTCCTTTTCCTTTTCCTTTTCCTTTTCCTTTTCCACTTCAGCCACCATATCTGACCTGTTTTGAACTCCTCTGTGCATTTTCTTAGCTCTCTAAATCTATTGAAAACAAAAGTGGAGAATCAAAACTGGATTTTTTTTTCAGCTGAATTAGTATTTTTGGACAATCCCTGGCAGTGGCTGCACATACTTGGCATGGAGGAAAAGGTGAAACTGCAAAAGCAGAAGAGAAAGTGGAAGGACACAGGTAGAAGGAAAGAGAGAGGAGGAACAGGAGCCTCAGCTGCTGATTGACCCATGGAAGCACAGATTTATTTTTCCTGTTTCAGGGGTTACTTTTGCATTGGATATTGTTTTCAGTATCATCTGGACATTAATGATATACAGCATATAAACATCTAAGTAGGATAAGCATTTGCAACACAGATGGCTCTTGCTTGAGATCACCCACCACCAATTTGGGGTGCTTGTTCTTCATTGTATCTTCTAAGTTTTCTATAACTCTGGGTGTGATTTGCTTAGCTTTAATTTACATGTCCACACTGTAGGCACCTGTGTAATAGTGAGCTTATTTCAGCCAGTTAATCATAGGTATCTAGTAGTTTGAAGTGATATATTTTGTCTGAGATATTCGCAGGCACCACTAAAGACATAAGATTTACAGAAGTCATGCACATACACCAAGACGCTAAAAGTGGTACTAGTGACCTACAAAAAGATAGTTAAATCTCATCTCCTACCCCATGATTTGACCACTTTCTTAAAGAGCATAAATCTAACTTCCATTTTAGAAATTTCAACTTTTTAGGCCCATGTAAGCCTTCTATTCCTTATAAACAGGAGGGAATTAAATGGCAAAGATGAGAAAGAGATGCTTGATTGCCATGATTCTATAATATGCTCTTTTTTTTCAACTATCTGAGAAAAATTTTGGCTCAGAACATTTATTTTATGAACATAAATATACCTACAATATATATTATATGCAAACATCTTGCACCAAAACTTAACTAAGAACTAGTCCCACTGCACTCATTCAAGTTTTTATCTGACATACACACATTGGTGTGTTTATATGCAGCATGAGTGGTTATATGCTTGAAGCTATCCATGTGTGAATTATCTTGCAAAATTGAGATCATAATAAGCACTACTGTTTCAGAATCTGTTTTGTTGAAATCTAAATTAGGATAAGGAATTTACTAGATTGAACTATATCTCTAAAAAGCAACATTTAATATAAATTTCATTTTTAGTAATGGGGTCAGAGTTCTTCATGTTATACTAAAATTTATCTCCTCTTACCATCGAATGCAAGTGCAAATTCCATATGAGACAAAAATGGTCACCTATTCAATTTCTTGATATGAATTTCAATTTCATAGATGCTTTAATTATATTAAGTAAGCTTAGAAGCCAAAGTATTTTCAAAGTTTCATATATTTTTAAAAGGCATGAATCAGTTCCTTAGCAAGTCAGACACCTACTCCTGAGTTTGTCAGGAGGATCTGATGTTCTTTGTAAATCATCATTTCTGTGAAGATGCATAATAATCTTTCTTCCTGTTATGATATTTCAATTCTTCCTTGTTTCTCTAACTAAACAATATAATTGTTTGGATGAATGTACTTTGAAATATTTCCTCTTTATTGAGACTCACACTCTAAGTTTTTATGAAATTCCTGATTAAAGACTATATATAATCACAATAATATTATGGCACAAAGGTCCTGATCCTTTCAGGAATTCCTCATGGAGTTAACATAGTCACAAATGTTCTGTTATTTAATTGCCTTTTCTCAAATTTATTTTTATAGGAACAGATGTTATTTTTTCAAAGTATACACTTAGGGCTAAATCTTCCATTGGGGCCAAATCAACCAAAAGGTTATTACACAGTGTGAAAGAAAACATTTCCGAGGCACTAAATAACAGTATAGTTAATCTCAACATCCACAGAACTGAATTTTGTATACACAAATGGTTCCAATAAAAATGTGGAAACATTTTTATTATCAGAAGTAGTTACATTTAGCTGCATGAACTTCTCAAGGATGATGGATTTGTAGGGTTGGAACAGAGCCATATCTAATGTTACAAATGCACTCCAGGTGTTAGAAGGAAAATTCTGCTCAGGAATTTACCCAGAACTACTAGAAACAAGAGGAGATGGATAATTTCCTGTATTACTTGGACAGATGTTTAGGTCTGGTTGTTCTGGAAGCTTGTGATTTTCATTTTTGTCACCACAAAAGCAATATCCTCAAGGGTACACAAGGAATTGCCAGTCAACATCTAGGAAAAATTAATTTCCCAGGTCAGAGCTCCATACTGAGAATTAAGTGAAAAATGTGTGAATCTAATATCTAGGCCCCTTTATAGAAGAGATCAGCTACTACAAAGAGCCTCCTCACTGCAGAATTATTTGGAAAAAAAAATTGCAATCATGAAACAAAAACAAGGAGAGTTCAATCTATTATTTTAATTTTTATATATTAAAATTTTAATAGAATTTTAATTCTATTATTCAATTCAATTTTTTTAATTGAGAGTTGGGGAAACGGACTCTTTCCTCACTTTTGTATGACAGTGTTGGGCATTTAGAAAACAAAATGTGCTACTTGCAGAATACAATTATGCAAGTCAAGACTTATTTTAGTATTCTGCAGGTAGGTTGGAGGTGGCAAAATACACAGGCAAGTAAATATTAATTGATCATTAGTTGCTCATATTGTCTTACAGGAATAGCCAACCTGTAGCAACAAACAGCCTCAACCTACACTGAAGCTCCAGTTCCTCAGGGTTATTAAAATACAATAGGCAGAGAAAATTCCTATGGTTCAGCTTATTGTGCAAGCATACACATGTAAGGCACACCATCATAGAAACAGACTGGCATGGCAACTGTAATTTATTGCAAGTCTTGGTACCCTTACAAGAAGCTGAACCTTTGAAGAAACCATCCAAAAGGACCTTATGTATAAAAAGTCAGTGTTCTATCATCAAACTCCTGAGGAACTTCCAGAGGAAGAAGCTGATATCCTTATTCATATTTTCTGAGGACAAAACACCCTACTTGATATGATAATAAAATTTATAGTTAAAGCTGTGCTTTATGTGAGCCTTCTGTTTTCACTTGTATGTAATAGTCTCATATTTTTTTCTTCAGTGACTGAGACTTTTCATGTCACTTTCCTTATATTGGAAATATAGCCAGTCAAGGACATCAATACCCAAAATCAAGATCTCATATTTTTGGTAGTCAGTCACCTAGAATCCTGCAGCAGTCAGTAAGCTCCTGCTGCATTGTACTGAAAGAGTAAGGCACAGCTAATATAAGCCTTCGTGAGAAATGAGTCCAAAACAATTCTCACAAGAAAAACCCTCTATTTACTATTTCATTGAATTTCCTAAGAAACCTGGAATTATTTTATGAACATGCCCTGAGCTGTCCCAGTTTAAAAATCTCACTATTTGTTTCCCATCTAAATGGATTCCATTAAGATGTAGCAATGGGAGAGGAATATTGCCTAACTTGTGCCTTGATTTTAGGGGTCTAAGACTGTTGAAGACAATTATTCATTCCTTGCACACTCAGTCTAATGGATTCCCTTTGATTCTTACAGAGGGAGGATTTATTCCCCTGAGTTAGATTTCTAATGTTAGATGGACAGGATCTTATTTTGGGAATTACTTACTTATCACCATTTATATACATATATTTATATATATTTTATCAGTTGATGAACTGTGCCTTAGATCAGTATATTTCCTCCTACTGACAGTGAAGACAACTTCAGGTAACTGACTTTGATGCAGATACCTGCTTTATAAATTTGGTCAATGAATATCACCTTAGATATTATTCTTCCTCTATCTCTTCAGAGTGCCTAATACACATCAGCAACAGTTTCTTACAGCTGTGGACTTTTTTTTTTTTTCAAAGGGAAAGGTAGAAGAGGGGTTTTACCCTGTCATAATTAGCAGTATAAATTGCCATATCTGGAATAAGTGCCAGATGAGCTCCCTAATGGCAGTATGGAATCTCTTTGGCTACCATAATGTTTCATTATGTATTTTATCCTAGAGTGGATGGATGGGGAGTGCACCAGGATCTGTTGGAGGACAGGGCACAGTGATAGGAATCAGGAGACCCAACTATCTACATACTGAAGACCATGCTGAAGCAGAAAGCTTTCCTTTTATCTTTCCACCTTTATGAAAAAAGGAGAGCAGGAACCACGACATTTTCTGGAACCTGATCCTGTGAATCTGCATTAGGCATCCTCAGCATAAGAAAACATGTAAGGCATTTGAGCAGAAAACCCGATGATTCACACCCTAAACCTATTTCTTGATATATTCCTGCTCTATGTGAAAGGCTGATGTTTAAATATAGCAATATCTGAGATATCTGTGAGCTTTCAAGGTATCCACTTAAGGCTACCAGGTTTTGCTGAGCATGTATGGGCCATTCTTTGACTTTCTTGAGGTGAAGACTGGAGGTTACTTAAGGTCATCCTAAGGTTCTAATAGGATAGCCAGGATATGTCAGATGCAATAAGATACCCCAGCTGAGGCTACTTCATTAAATTGTAGACTTCCATTGATTTTGACACCTGGTTTGCATGCATACACCTAAATCTGGGCATCTTAACCTGACATTCAAAGCATAGAAAAGAATGGTGTTATTTTCAAATTTAGATAACACCCATAGAAGCTTCCACTGAGTCTAATCCTAGATTCTTGTATCTTAAAGCTTTATATATAATACAGATTCTGTATTGAGTTACATTTTGTGATCTTTTTATTTAGTCTTAGTACCACCCATGATGTGTAAATTCATTAGGGAAACAATGCAAAAGAAGCTGGATGTAATTCTACATGGAGAATTTCCCTTAAAATATATGGCCTCAGCACATTCTTCTTGATCTTGGCAACAAGGTACATCATCATAGGGGCTTTCTATCAAATCAGTTAGGTTTCAATTTTTCATACTTTCCCTAACTCTGCTTTTGTACTCACCTTTGAGAGAAGTTAATCCATCACGACCTATGCAAACACATTCCCTGTCTTCATCTCAGGGTTAATCACACTAAAATCTGGTGAGAACTGGGCTGTGACAATACATTCCCCAGTCCTTATTTTCATGGGAATTGACAAATTTTTATTTTCACTTTCTTCCTCTGTGAGGAAATGTCCTTAATGATTTTCTGAGAAGAAATAAAATAACTTTCCTGCTTTATCCTTTAAGTCTTGTTCCCCTAGTAGAAAAAACAATGTTAAAACTAAAAACAGTGTTAAACCACTTCAGTACAATGTTTAATGTGTTAGGCATGCCACTAACTCACTTTCTACTAAAATTAATGAGAATTTGGCAACGTGTGTTAGATTAGGAAAATGAAGAACACTTTTCACATCTCACTATCAAACTCTGCTGTTATTCCTCCCTTTTATATTCTGCTTTAGTGCGCCAAATCCTGGTTGTAGACTCAAGTACTTCCTCAAAACCTTCCTTTGACAGTAATAAAACCTAACTGCATTTACCAGAGAGGATTTAAATATCAGGACTAGAGCCAAACCAGCAGAATTCTTATTTGTTATCCCAGATGTGCAGCTTCTCAGAGAGCTGACTCTTTATCTCTTTTTGTCCACAAGCATTTACGCATTTTTATCAGTAATAATTTCTAGAGTTAGAATACAATGGGACGGAAGGCTTATATTTTATTTGATATAATTTCATTTCTCTACCTTCTTGAAAAATCCTGATAAATAAATAAATAAACAAATAAATGTCATAACAGAATAAACACACCTTCTAAGAAATTATGAACCAGCAGGAAATTTTTGACACATTGGTAGGTCTCTATACAAACATATGAGACTTCTATAGTTTCAACAATGTTAACAAGCACTTGCAAACACTCTATCCATCTTTCACGGAATTGCATTACTTTAGCACTTGTCTTTCCCAGAAGTGTTTGCTACTGTTTAACTGAGTATTTGATTTAGAAACCACAGCTGTTCTTGTAAATAGACAAATCTGCATCTAAGTAATAAATGTGAAATTGAGTAAATATCCACAATATGCACTCCACCACTCCAGTCAATATCATAAGAATCTCTAATTTAAACATAATCAAGTGTTTCTTTTGTCATCTTTGTGATACAAAGCCTAAAATCAATTTCATCCATCAATGGGACAGTGAAGAATTTCATTGAACAATTTCACAGTAGATGATTTTTTTGAATTTATTTTTTAAAATAAGTGTAAGTAAAATCTGTCTCTAGACTCAATACTTCCTGCAGGAACTTTCCCTGACACAGATAACTACATACCCATAATTTTCTCAATAGGTAAGATACCAGCATTTGCATGGTCCATTGTACTCCATTTCTTTGTATTGTTCAGTTGTATGAGCAGTTTTCTGGATGGAGAGATATGGAGTTTTTTTGTTAGACCTATATGTGAAGTGGTTTACCTCCAAAATTCAGGAAGAGTAGAAAAAGGAAGGCAAGTAATTAATTACAATGATATACATTCTGGTTTCTTTATCCAGTTTTGAAGACGGGTGCCATACAGAGGCTAGGTCCATGCAGCTATGCTCTGTGCGTGTGTGTATGTGTACTTGTGTAAAACCCTTGAGCTGTCCTCAGTACATTTTTAATTCCAATCCCAGCATCAACAAAAAATGTTGAAAAGGATTTTAAAAGGTATTGGTTTTGTGTTTTGTAAATGTAGGAAATGGAGAAAGGGGGAAGAGCCTCTCTGATAGAAAAGCTGAGGCATGCACAAATACCTTCTTCATGAAGGTTCATACTTTAGATACATCTCAGTTAATCTCTGATGCACACTGGCACATAACCCTGGAGTTTTGATTCCCTGCTCATGGGAGCTCTTTGGGATGCATAAGAAGATTTCATCTGTGTGGATGCCAGTGTGAAGAAAGTATATAGCCCTGACAGAGGCAGATGATGAACCCTGGCCTGCAGTCTGAGGCCCTCTTGGCTGCTGGATCAGTGTCATCTAGACACAGCCAGAGACACACTAGAAATACTTCAGCCAACAATGGCAGTCAATCAACCACAAGATGCAGAATTGTAGGAAATAGGCTTCTGATCCTCACAGACAAGAAAATTGCCTGTATTTTCATCATGAGAAGTTTGGTATTTTTGCTTTTACAGAAACATGGGGTAATTTCTGTCTGTGCCATTCAGGCCTTTGTCATGCGAAAGGGACAACTTCACTTGAAATGCATAGCAAGCACCATTATTTTAGAAGTATGTCTTTGCTAATAGATGGCTCAGTTGGACACTTTTTGCATAAAATATTTTCCCCTTCTAAAATGCTCAGTCCTTTACCTCTGTCCTTTACCTCAGTCCTTTACCTCACTGCCTTTTGTGGCAACAAGCTTAAACAAGTATCCTCTGCAGTTTTATGTATAAAATATGCATAATGTGAAGAAACATTTTAATTATGTTAAGGATCCCTTGCTTTTGGCTCTTTAAAGAGATACCAAGTTTCTACTCCTGTGCTAAAATAGTAAGATCAGTTAAGAAACTTGATTGTCAACATCACTGTTATACAAAACAAAGGCAGCTCTTTTTTCTGTAGTAGATAGACCAAAGGATCATAACAACTATAATCTGTGATGGCAATATAAAACCAAATTAGGTCTGTCTATGCTGTCTATATTCTTTAGACCACACACAAAACATTTTGAATTTTTTGCTTCCTGGTTTTCATGTAGATATTTATTTTGATTAGAGCTGAATCATGTTCTAACAAACTGACATTCTATTTATTACTTTATATGACCACCATCAATGCATTATTTTCATGTTTCCCAAACATTGTCCATTTATTGTTACAAAATCCAATGGTGACAGAAAAATATTGTCTCCATTTCTACAGTTGTGGTCAAAGACCACACAGTTAACGATACATCAGACCCTGGAACTGAACCAAAAACTCAAAGTCCCAGCCCAGCACCTTCCTGGTATGACTAACCTTATAAATTTCCTCACAGACTTTCCTTATGGTTGTCATTTCAAGCAACACTCTGCAACATGAAGTGATAATTACGTAACCATATTTACAGTCCATCAAGAGTTACCACAACTTGAAACAGGGAGCAATATTTTGTTTGGTATAAAGGAAACCCATGTCAGATGCTTTCATCTTCCTTAGAAGTTAAGTAAAAATACATTCAGCATTGATGTGTGATATTAATCCAATATAGCTGGCTATCTGGAGCGTGTGTATCATGACTTGACTTCTAAGACAAAGAGGGCATTTTCTTTGGCATGGATGGGCCATTTGATATAGCCACCGTTACTCTTATTTCTCAAAGCTTTTTATACTTATCCTCTTGTGATTGCACTTTATCCAAAGATCTGTGTTGTGAGACTATTAAGACAAGGTCTTTATTAGAAAAAGAACTTAAGGAAGCAGTAGACCTTTTTGTTATTTTCTTTCCTACTTTAAGTTGATATGATTTTTAGTGAAAGAATTAGATTTTTATCGATTAGTAATATCCAATAAATTAAATTTTAATAATACATATACTCATACACATATACTCATATATATAATTATGTATTAAAATTATGTATTATTATATATGTAGTAATAAGATGTTTAAGTCTGAATAAGTTGACAATGTCCAATTTTCAAATGGAGAAGAATCTTTGATTATTCATTTTATCTCCCTTGGAATGAAATTTACTCTTGAAATGACTGTGTCTTTCTGTTGAGGAAATAAAAATACTTTTGGAGACTACAGTTTTGATACTTTAGGAGGCCTAAATAGTGACAGATTAATTCTATCCAAATCTGTAAAAATAGTTATGTCTGATCCGAAAGAAATATCCTCATGTTTTTCCACTTTACTGCTATTTTGCAGAATAATATGTATCTTGGTACTGAACAGAAATACCTTATTTGAACTGCACTGCTAGGTTGCAGAAAAGCACTTTATTTTAGAGAAAAAGCAAATATACTTTTTAGCTATTTCAAAATTTTTATACAGTATGTAAGATGCTTTAATGAATTCTTCTGTTTATAAGTCAAGAGTACGCATTTCATTCAGTCCAAAAGATTATAGTGCATCACAAGTTAGCTTTAACAAAGATTGTCCTCCAAATTTCATGTATCATATAATGTGGATAATGTCATAGTTATCTATTCCAACAAAACTAAAAAATAGAAACACCTCAAAGAATGTCCTTTAGAGAGGACATTAGAGAGAAACACCAGGTTTAAATTTCATTATCTTTATGTGAGAATAAGAAATATTTTGTAATTAAGTGCTTGGGTCCATCTGTCAGGCAATAGTGAAAGGCAGCTCAGATTATGGGCACACTTCACTGTACAAAGATGTGAGTCATTCAAGGAGATATGGTTTATACCTCAAAATTGGACTGGAACCCCCTCAAACTTCTCAATAATTCTTGATAAAAAACGATTTTTAGAATATTATCAACAGGACTGGACTTGTATTTCTAGTTTAGATAGTATATCTAAAATTATCAGAGCACTACCAAGGTCATTTAAATAAATGCATTTTATTTGCAAAGCAACAGACCAGTAAGAAACCCACACTTGGCAACTGTGCTTTCAGGAACATCAGGGATCAGGAGATGCAATTAAATTGTTTTAACAAAACCGCAGTAATCTGCCCACAGCCTGAGGTAGGAGAGCATGTATGTTAAAATGCAAACTGGAAATTCAATCCTGTCTGGCATTTTTGGGGCATTGCCACAGGAATAACCAAATGTCTATGGCAATCCCTTGAGTAGTTTATTTTCGTTGGTCTAGAGCACCCAGCACATTGGACCCCCAAAACAGAGAAACATATGAGAAACATAAACAGAAGTTATCCATCAGCAGTCAGTACCACCTTTTTTTATCTTATTCTAGGCCTGTGCAGATACCAAAATACTCCAGTGGAAGAAACAGGAGGTAAAAATATAAAGATATTTTTCTTCTCTTGAAGGCAAATCTGAGCATAATTGTGACCATAAAAAACATGTCCAGCATTCACAGGCATTACAAGAATCTGTGGCATTTATTTTACCTTGACACCTCATATTGTAAAACTGATTTGGTTTTTGTCTACTACATGTGGCTACACAGTAGCTTTCAACCAATTTAAAAAAATACTTATTTGGGGGAAAAAGCTTTACCAAAATTTTGAATGGTCATCTGGGTATTGGATACTTTCTTTACCAAGGTATTACTGGTGTACATATACTATAAGTAACACATATAGTGTTATGTTATATTAGTATTTAGATATACTTAATTTACTTTTTGATCAACTTTCAGGATGTTGTTTTATAGAAAATGTGTTTTGTATTTTTAGGCTTTATGCATATTTTAAAAACTTATGCCTGATTTAAACACTTGGTGTCTGGGTTATTTATTATTAATAACTATATATTCTGATAAAAGCCAGCTGTTTCCAGCTATCACCATATATACTATATGTACCACATCTTTAAACTGATTTTACAAATGGTATTTGTACTTGTGTTATGCTTTCTGAATATCATTGCCAAGTAAATTATGAAATGAGTTTGTTAAGTTTTGATTAACAGATTCCTAGCCTCTTGGATAAAGGTTTATAAGTTTACCAAACCCTGTATTTTTTTTCAAATTATATTCATGTTACTACAAAAGAACCCTGAAACAAAACCAACTGAAGAAAAAGATCCCCAACTTAATTTACTGCAAATATTTTGAAATTGATGCTTTCAGCTCTAAATTTTACATCTTCTAAGATTATTTTTCAGCTATCTAAATACTATCAAGCAATACACAGCATCTGCCTTGGTGTACCTGCAGCCTTAATTTTTTATGAAGAAGATGGTAATTCACCAGCTCTCTTAAGCCATTTATGTTAAGCAGCTTTATAGATCTGTTACATTTGGGAGCCACATAACTCTAAGGCAATTCAGCCTTATGTTAAAGTATTTTATCTCTTTGCACTATCTGTCATAAGGTAGAACTCCATAAAGGAAGGTGACTGTGCAATTCCCAGGGATTTCAAGGGCACATAGGGTTCTAAATAACTTAAGGCATTTGTGTCTTACTCAGTAAAGCATTTTGGGGTATACTTTAGCACTCTGCTGAGTCAAAACCTAATGCCTTCTCAATTTTTGCCACTTAATCTTCAAAAGAAAGAATGAGTAAGGTAATTTCAGCTTTAAGCAAGCTTTTTGACAAACAAGGATAGTACAGAAGGAGACTGGCTCCTGCACCTTAAGTGTCGAAATTTAGGTAGGATAAAGTTTCATGAAGCAGTAGGGATCTGCTGAGTTTGTATCTTTAAGTAACCTCTTCATCAATAGAAATAGGCAATTTTGGTATGATAAAAGCAAGTAAACGACCCTGTACTTTTATTTTTTTTTTCATAAAGCTATCATTTTATGTAAGGAAGCAAAGAAGCAGCAAAAAAACACCATAATGAAAATTTTGAGTTAGCTAGTTAGTTAATTATTTTAGTTATTTCTTTCCAGAATAATTTGTCTTCAAGCAGGTTAATATTGAAGGATATTTGCTTTGAATACTTTTCTGCTGAATGATATTTTATTAAACACATTCATTTATCCTCCCCAATTTCATCAGCCTAAAGAATAATAAATACCAGATTATTTTTCCTCTGCATAGCACACATGTAATTATTTTTCACCCACAGTTTGCTAACAGTATAGGTTTTTAATGCAGCCTCCAAAGAACAACTTTGGCAGTTTATCTAGGAAAATCAGTATACATAGCTCATGACAGTAATCTTAGTTATTTTAAAATTAGCCTTTCATTAAAAAGCTTAATTCCTGTAAACAGCATGTATTAAGAACATTTTAGAATAATCTATGTTAATTTAAATGGTGGCAAGGCAAGGTCTGCAGACACACTAAAATGCTATAAAATAAATATTAAGGTTTACTGTCTTCTGAGAATATGAAATCAGAGAAGCTTTTATAAAAGATTTAAATGGTCATTATTTGGTTCAAAACCTAACATTACACTCAGCAAAGGTTTTATCTTCCAGTATCTGAGCTGTGATGAAGTCATTGTGGTACTCAACATCAATATTTATTATGCTACAGATCTAATGAAATATATAACATTTAATTGAAAGGTGTAATTTTTCTATATGTTTATCATGATCATAGGCTTTTAAAGGATCTCACAGATTGCTGAATACAGTTCCTTTGTGTTACAGGTACACCCATCAAATATCTATCAGGCATTACATGGAAATTGGAATTAGAATTAGATTTCCAGTTGTTTCTGCTTCTACTGCAAGGATATACTGGAATTTTGCTTACACATCCCTGAAAAACCATAAAAACCTCCTAAAATTCCAGACTAAATTTATTCTTGAACAGTGACAAATGCTTGTTCTCATTCAACAACGCCCTTCAGCTTAACATCTTCCTCTCTCCCCATTGCTTATTCCCCCAATGTCTCTGTAATGTAACTGTATTTCTTCTCCTAACCTCAATTTTGGTAGAGTTGGTAAAGTAAATTCATTTATTCTCCTGATTTTGTTAAAAGCCATTTCTGCATCTCTTCCTTTAAAAAATACATTTTTTAAAATAAGAATGAGCATGAGTACACACAGGAGTCTAGATGATATAAGTACAATGCCTTGTTTTACAGTACTTAATAGAAAAACAAGATCTTAATACAATTCTTTCCTCTAATAACCTTCAGATTGCTCTTTGCTATTCATAAGAATAATCTTCATACCAAATATTTTTCTTATTTTTTTCATTTCCAGCTCAAAAAGTCTTCATTTATAGCAAAGCATGTTCCTTGTAGATATGTCTCGGTCCTGTGTTCAACATCATTAAGTTTCATGACATTGTCACTGCTCCAGTCCTCAAGGAAAGTAATATTCCTATTGTCTTAGATATAAATGGTGCTTCCAACTTAGGCAGAAATTTCCTCAGAATTTTCCTGTACATTGCATTTAAATTCTTACTGTAAAAATTATGTAAGCATAGTTTCAAGGGTAATCTTAAGAAACCCCACTGTTAACACCATTTTTAATGTTTCAGCTCTGTATTTCTCCTGATGGACCAGTTGCTATCACTTTGATTTTCAACTCGTTATCAATTTCATAATATTTTAATTAATCCCCATTTTTCCACCTTGAGATATGAACTCTCATGTGGCACCAATACATCATATTGCTGAAATCCAGATGATAAAGTTTGCTGCATTTTCTTATTTTAGAGTCTCAGATGAGATAGATATAGAAATATCAGCTATATATATGAGATACAGAATGGTATATGTATAAAATTAGATTGTTCTGGCATTGTTTATATTTGTAAATCAATGCAGTATTTTACTCTTTTCTTTCTAATATACTCTAAAACTTATGGATGATAGCCTAGTGAGATTGCCTGGATTGTTTCTCCTGGCTTTTTAAGCATTTTCCATTCTTCAGACATAGGATAATACTCCAGATTTTAAAATTATTCTATTCAAACTTCTTTTGGTTTAAAATGTCACTTGTGTCAGAATAGTCGGTAAGATAAAATTCACATTTGTGGGGAAAATTGAATTTAGTGCATTGCACTTCTTTAGTTTTATTTCTGTTTTAGCACTGGCATTTTTCATTTCTATATATTTATTCATCTTAACTTTATTGCCTTTGTTTTCATATCTAACATCAACTCCTTGGTGGAGAACTGGGAAATATTTCAGGTTGGAATACATGGGCGCTGATTTCCAGATAACATAGTATATATCAGATGCAAGCCACACAAGTCATAAGAGAAGGGAAATTGCATAAATGAGAAGTGGAGAATCCTGAAGCACATAGGGTACTGACCAAAGGAAGACCATGATAGAAGGAAGAAAGCAGCAGGAAAGAATGAGTAAAGAAATACACATTTAGGAAAAATTAACATTGGCTGATATGAAGACCAACACAGACATTTGTTTGGCTTGCACAAGGAGGAGAGATTTTCAGACATTAACAATAATCTTGCAAAGACCTATTTATAGATTTGATCTTGGGTATAGCAAATAGCCTTATATTAATGAGTACTCACTTTAGATAAGACACTTGAAAAGCAAGGAGCTGAAATGGCACCAAACAAATTACTCTGAAAGAAAAGACAATGTCCCTGTTGTTAGCAACTATCAAAAATAACAAGTAAATCTCTTTCAGATTTTACTTTCTTTAATTGTGTACAATGTTTGACATGTTGCATTCCCTGAACAATAGTTTGAGAAATATTTGTGTTTTAAATATTTACCCTAAGGTGGTTTTGTTTCAGAAATTGAATGGTTATCATACACTGCAGGTGTTTTGTTTGCTTACTTGTTTTTTCTTTGCCTGATAATAACATTGTGCTTCAAGCATTAGCAAGGATAGTTTGTGCTTCATTGTAGTTTACCAGTTATATGTCCTTTGGTCCAATTATCAAATAACAGCCATTTAGCTTTTTGTAGATTTTCAGAAAGGATGTTTGTAGCTGAGCTAGTTCCTTACAGAGAATGCAAATTGCATTCTTGAGCTGCATTTTTCTGACACATAACAGGTACCTTGTTCAGGATAAAACAGACTTTTTTTTTAAATATACCTTCCATTGCCTATACAGCCAACAGGAGTAATTTGGTGCCACATTTTCACCTCCTGTGTTTAAGTATACATGTGCAAAGTCTTTATGTGAACTAGCTCTAATCTTTTTTTAGGGTAATTGGATATTTATTCAGGAACACAGTCTCAGTGGTGTTGAGATGAAAAAAAAAATTAGGTGTTCTCTTTATAATAAACCAAATAACTTCTACTTTTGCTCATACTTTAGGTTGCATTGCATAGGTATTTATAATCTGGAGAAGAAACTAGCCCTAAAAGACTGTTGGTCATGTATATCCAATAAGGTGTCTTCATGCAAAATTGCACCATTTTTTGTTTGATATAATAGTATTGTTCAGTCATTTTCATATCAACTAATTGCAGAAAGAACACAATGGAAGAAAAAAATGAAACATTATCAGCAGGTTACAATGTGTGGAGTGCCCACAACAAACCCTTAGTGCCAGTATCAAGCCTGAATTTAAAGGTTTGGTTTTTATTTTTATGTCCTGAACAAACCAATAGGAACTGTATACCTGCTTTGACAGAACTAAAGCCTACTGAATCATGGAATCACAAAATGGTTGATGTTGGAAGGGGCCTCTGGACTGGTCCAGCTGCACTTCATGAACAAATAATGGAAAAGGAAGAAGTCTTAGTAAGTTAAATAAACTTTTCTCTTTTTTTAACACATGAAAAATGGGACCTCCTGGTTGAAGCATTATCTCTTGCCCAACTTCTCCCTCAGCACTGAAGCAGAACACTATTTTAGCAAGAGCTAAAAATCAGCTGTTAATTTTTGTGGCAGAAGGAAAACGTGCTCTGGCAGCAGAAACCTGGGAGGGTGATGGGATTCTGGGTTGCAGAGCTGATCTCCAACTGCTCAGACATCTAGAGCAGGCAATCTTTATTTTAGTACTTTTCCTTCTACATTGCTATGGCCAGGCTCTGGGCACTGAGCGCAAAAATCCCACATGCAAATCCAGGGTCAGAGTCTGGAATTATTTTCTATTGTTCTAGGTTTCTTCAGTTTAAAACAAATATGTTCTGTTCTTTCAATATCATTTTTGGAGCATAATCACCTCATGCATTTGGCTCCCACTATCAGTAATAAAAAGTAATTCAACAGCACTTGAATTTTATGTCTGATTGTCTGAGGGATCTACTAATTTGAGATTTATTAATTTGGAATCATTTATTTAAGAGCTCTCTTCCCACCTAGGATTCTCACTTCTGCTTTCCTCACCATGGATTTCCCATCTAAATCCCTATTTTTGTACATTTTAGCCTGACGTAATGTATTAGCTCTAAATCTTTGATTTTGTCTGGGCTCCAGAAAATGACACTTTCAAGCACTGGGTGCTTGGACATAAATCAGACTATGTTAGCACAAAGTTATTAGCAAGTTTTTTAAAGACAAATATAAGGTTAAGGTCCATTGTACAAGTAAATAATACTGAAACCTTGGATGAATAACAGCCAAAGCAACATCAGAAGAGCAGAACTGAAGATCCCTGACTTGAAGATGTTTTGAGGGTGGTTGGTGGCTTGATGGTTGCTTTGTTTTGTTTTTTGCAGAACAGGAAGCATTCCACTATGACAAAGCCATAACAGTCAAACACAAATTCCCTTCAAAAGCCATGGAATTGTAATCTATATAAGGATTAAATAGGATTGCCTCTGTACCTGTTTGGATCAGAAATTCTGGGTTGTAAATGAATAGGAAACTAGACGGATGTTACACTATATGATTCCTGAGAGAAACTGAGGGTCTTAGAAGATAAAATTAATAAAATATGTATTTAAGATTTAAAGTATATTATCCATTTAAAGAAAATTTATTTTCTATTCTTTAGATCTAATTATATTAATTATTATGAGATAGAATACTTTTAAATAATCATGGAGCCTAACATGTTTGCACTGAAAATAATTTCATTGTTATAGAAAAATAAAATAACTACAAAGTTTCTAGGATCATGACATAACATTTTGCCAGTTTCTTGGGAAGTGAGGAAAAAGGAGAAAACAATGAAATACTTTGTGGTATCAGAAGAGATATTCTAAAACAGAAGTGAAATACACTTTGGAAAAGTCTGAGGACTTGAAACAAAAATGGCCCCTTTAAATCCCTAGCATAAAAACAACACCTGAATGTTCCTGTTTGGTGGTCTTTTAAGCCACAGCATATTTTCAGAATATATACATTGGGGTTTTTTTCCAGAAGTACTAAGTTGTCAAAAGAACATGTATGAAGAACAGCTGAGTGTGCACAGTACCTAAATGACAGGACAGCTCTAAAGCCTTTCAGACATCTGCAGAAGATTTTATTTGGAATAATAATAACAACACTTTACTAGCCTGTATAAAAATGTAAATAATATACATATAAGGAAGCTTATAACAGCTAAAGTTCTGCAAGTCTCACACAGGCTATCAGGATATTTCCCTATCAAGGAAAGCTATTGCTCCCCTCGGCTCTGTGTTTGCCTAATAGAAGTTTTTCCCAGTTAGGAAAAGAAAATTATCTTCAATTTATTTTAGTAAATACAATTCCCTTGACCTCTAGTACTTCAGGAGGGAGAAATTGTATCGATTTCAGAAACTGAATTAATGACAACAATTTATATGCATAACTATCCTTTAGTGCATTTCAGCACAACATTGCCATTTTTGTTCGATGTGTTTGCAGTGTCCCCTGTCCTTTGTGTTGAGCTTCAGCACAGAATGCATGCAGCAAGGAATTGGCTGAAAAAATATTTCATGTTTCTTGGATAATACTTGCTGTTAAGTAGTTGGTTTATTTGGGAGCTCATTCTCAGGATGCTGATTAGAAGGTGCAAACATGCATTGCTTCATCTAGAAATATATACTAAGCATGTAATCATATATTGATATAGATATTCTATAGATATATATTCTATATGTATTTTAAATACATATATATATACACAAAATATTTCTATATTTCTTTATGTAGACCAAACGAATATATATATAAAGTTTGTAAATGTGCATAAAGTTTATATATATATATATACACATACCAATATAAATCATGTTAACATCTTTCTGCATTTACAAACACGTTTTTATAGTAAAAGACAGTCATATGATAGGGATTGACAATTTGTGTTTCTTTCTACGTTAGAATGTATCTATATATTTATATGACGAAAAGAATACGAAGAAAATATTGACATAGACTGAGGGTATTATGGAGAAAAACACAAGCTTGCAGATTCTTTAGGTCATCCCACGTTTAAAGCTGAATAAAAAAGTTTTTTGTTTTAGCTGACACAAATAGTTGCTTTAATATTCAAATAATTGAGATTTTGGATTCCTTCATTTTCATGTTTTTCTCTGACTCAAACAATCTTAAGCATTTTATGTAATGAACAGTTAGAAGTCAGCATAAATTACAATATGTGGTAATGCAAATGGTCACATATTTTGTGGATGAGACAGGATCCTCCTCAGAATTCTCTCCTTTTCCTGGTTCATTGGGTACTAACTTGAATGTTCTAATGCTCTTCACCTGGTTTTATAGACCTAATCATCTCATATGTTTGTAAGTCTATGCCCATCAAAATTCCATCAGTATTCCTACTCTTTCCAAAACCTAACCTTCTTATCAGTGCTTGTCTATTTTCCAAGAAGTTTGCAATATAATAGATGAGGTTTTTCTTCCCACAGAAATTCCTAGCATCCTTTCTGAGTTTCTTAATCTCTGCCTTTTGACTTAGAAGTGTTGCTCAGGTATTCAAATTACTGTAGAAGACATTATTTGCACCAGTGATTACCATTCAAAAGAGACTCAATATTGGTCCCTAAAATCACATTACAACTTGGACCTTTTTGGAGCAAAAGGAGTAAAAAAATCTCAAAGAATCATTAAAACTTCAGTGTTAAGCTAAGATGAAACTCTACACAATGGTCATGAACAGATAGCCTTTCATACAACAGGCACTTCTGGAAGAAGTACAAATACTTTAAAATGGTCTCAAAATCCACATATTTCAGCCTGGCACTGAATTCCACAGAATAAGGATTATATTTCCTTAGGTATCATATCCAGATTAATTCTTCCTAAATCTAGATTTATGACTAAGGTGACTGTTTGAAGAGATAATTTACCTGAACTATGGTTACTGAGGGATAGGCACTCTTTATTAAAATAAACACCTTCCCAAAGGATTCAGAAGTACAAGGAATGGACAAGATATGCATAGATTGTTTCCAAATAGTGCCTCAAGACAAAATGAGTCAGTACTCTAGGGATCACCATGCACAAACACTCTGGGTTTAAAATTCAGATTAATTTTTAACATAGCCTCCAAAAATTATTTTTGTGCTAAAGACAGTCAATTTAAAATAATGTGCAAATGTCAGCTACAATACTGTGAAGAAACCAAGTGAAACGGGAATTAGAATGTT
The DNA here is from genome assembly GCF_000277835.1 of Geospiza fortis. NCBI lineage: Eukaryota > Metazoa > Chordata > Aves > Passeriformes > Thraupidae > Geospiza > Geospiza fortis. Next base: position 299,362 of record NW_005054547.1, on the reverse strand, counting down.
GTATAAAAATACAAGATATTCCGAGTCTAAAATGAAACATTTAAATAGATATTTAATCAGGGCAGTTAACCAGTAATGACACCAATTAATCAAGAAGTGGAAGCACATTCACCTTGCAACCCTTTCCCCACACCAAACCCATTATATTTTGAAAGAGATTGATTGTGTTTATTAAAAAAGTCAACAGTGTAATTTAATTATTATAAGACAATGTCAAACAGCTTGTGAATTCTGTGAGCACCAGAACTATGGACCTTTCTCAGACATAAGTCTTGTATCATTTGTAGACATATTACTGTATAAGAAGTACAGGATTGGGCACTGCATGAAAAGTAGGAGCTACAAACTGGGGAAGAAAGAGATAGAAAAACAACAATTTTCCCCTCACAAGGAAAATAGAAAATTTCTGAACTTAAATTGTCTTTTTCAAGTATTCTAAAAAACAGGTCTCACAAAACTTAAATTTCTGTACTTGCCCAGACAGTTCTCATCCTGAGACTCATTTTTATCCAGATAATCAAAAGAGGTTTTACAACAAAGAACAAATTTTCTGAGACAAATATGTTATGAGATGGAGAAAGCTAGAATTTAAAAAAAAAAAAGTTTACTAATGCATCAGTTGAGAAAATAGACATACCAATAAAAATGCAGCAGCACCAAGTGCCTCTGACAGAAAACATGAAGCTATGTTAGTGGTAAGCATAATTTTTAAATTCCAGCTTACCACTCCAGTTGGCTGACATTTAATAATCCTTTTTCTCCTCTATAAAGTTAATTAAATCAGGATTACATGTTTATTTGCTCATGTATTTCTTTGTCACAAAAACACTGTGATGACTGCTTAGCTCCTTCTGCATGTTTTAAAGTTTTTTTACAGCCACTCACAGTGTACTCCTGTAATGCCAGAAAGAATAAGACTCATGCAGGATTCTGATAGATAGAAGCATTCAAGACGAAATAAGAAAGAGAAAATACAGTCAGATAACATGAACTTGACATATTGGTATGAGAAAAAAAATCAGAGTTCAAAAAAAGGACTGAATTATCCTCTTCTCTCTTTAGAAACTTTTTAATGTTTTATAGCTTGCAGCATTCCAGTTACAAAGACACCTGATTAGAAACACTTTTAGAAAGAGGAAGGAGGTAAGCAATCAATATTTACAGCAGAAGTGAAGACCTGCATGCTTCATGAGAGGATCATTGGCTTGAATCTAAACTGTATTTAGCACCTTAAAAAATCCCTGTAATTTCCTCCTTGGTCTGTATGGTTAAACACTTACTGAGGAAGAAAGCCAGGAATGGATCTCAGAGAGAGTGATTGACTCCTGGGGTGCACCACACACGGCATCACCAGCCAGGCCAGGGAGGGGATTGTCCCACTCTGCCCTGTGCTGGTGGGGCTTCACCTGAAGTTCTGTGTGCAGTTCTGTGTGACACAATGCAAGAGGGACAGCAACGTGTGTCCAGAGGAGGACAAACAAAATGTGAAGTGTCTCTAGGGCAAAAGTTATGAGGATCAGCTGGTTTGTTCATCTTGCAGAAGAAAAGGCTGAAGGATGAACTTATTGCAGCCTATGATTTGGTGTTAGGAGGGAAGCAGGGTAGGAGGTGCTGAGCTCCTCTCTGGTGATCAGGGATAGCACACAAGGAAATGGAATGAAGCTACATCAGGGAAAGTTCAAATTGGACATCAGGAAAAGGCTTTTCACTGAGAAGGGGATTGGTCTCTTGAACAGGCTTCTCAGGGAAGTGGTCATGGCACCAAATCTGTCAGAGTTCAAGGAATACCTGGATGATGCTCTTGGTCATATGACTTAATTTTAGGTAGTCCTGCCAGGAGAAGGGAGTTGGATGCAATGATCCTCATGGGACCCTTTCCACCTTGAGATCTTCTATGATTCTACGGCTTGATTTTGGATTCTAATTTTCCTGGGGAACACAAGTTATTTCCTATTCCACCTAGCTGGACAAGTGCTATTGCACACCACAAAACAAACGGATAATTTGTTTTGATAATAATTGATAATCATTTTTGCTAATTGATAGTTAAGGATGTAGAAGGACCCCTTTCAATACAGTTTGACATAGAGTAAGCTCTAAAATCTACCTCAGAAAAAAATTGAGGAGAGACTGAGCAGGCTGAAAGGCTCTTTGAACCCTTTAAACAACTGGACTGCGGCTAAATTTAAGATCATTTGAAGTCTAATAGCTCTTGGCAAGAGGTTTGACATATTCTTCAGCAATTACTGTAATTTAATTGTAGTTATCTTATAGTATTAAAGTGTACTAGGCAATTTCCTGTAATAAGCTTGATTAAGATACCTCTCAAACATTTACTGTCGGTTGTAAGTCTGCTTTAGAAGGTGAATCATGCCCCATAGAACCTGTTTCTTTTCATTGCCTGTAAAGAGTGTCCAGATGGTCAGCTCAGAGGTAAAAGACTACTTTGTGCAGAGATATACTTGGCCAGATGAAGATTCTTCTTTGTGTCTACAATACTTGTTTGTAAAAGAAAGGATCTCAGACCTTGAAATAATACTTTGCCTTTTTTCTATGTAAGAAAAATCAGTATTACACTTTATTAATTTCCTTAAGTAGGAACTTCTCCATTTACAAACACACCACTTCGAGCCTCAGCATCATAAGGTAAAAAAGTAGCTTTAAACCCCAAAGAAGGAAGCACAAAGTTGGGATGTGAGCCACACTTCAAGGGATGGTGAGTCCACTACTTTACTGGCATATCTCTTCCAATGGTTTAGAACACTTCCTGTAAAGAAATTTTTCTAATATCTAATATAAACATTCCCTGGTGAACCTGATGCCATTTTCTCTTATCCTTTCCCTTGTTATTTGGGAAAAGAGATTGATACCCACCTCACTACAACCTCTTACAGGAGACCTGTGAAGTCTCCCCTCAGGCTTCTTTCCTCTAGGCTAAAAATTACCTCCTTCATTGCTCCTCATAAGACTTGTCCTGTAGCCCTTTCAGCAGATTTGTTGCTCTTCTTTGGATTCCCTCCAGCACCTCAATGTCTTTCTTATAGTGATGGGCACAAAACAAAACAGTATCTGAGATGTGGAAAGTCAGCTTCTAACTGCTTTAATTATCAGCTGAACCACAGCAAATTTCCAGTACTTAAAATACCAACGAATATTTCTCTTTACAAAAGCATTTATGCAGAAATAAACCCCAGTTTCTATCTTCTTACAAATCCCTTTCTCTGCCTATCAAACCAGAGTCTCTAAGTAAGCAGAATCTCTTTGTTGAGATCTTCCTTGAATTTTGTATTGATGCTTTTTTTAGCTTTCTGAGTTGCAAATCATTAGACAACCTTATTTAGAAATGTCCAGGCTCTTTGTTGTTAAGGTCCTATGATCTTTAAGGTGCTCTTTTTTCATTGATTTAGAGTGAATGAAAAACAAGTGTATTGAACTCCTGAAAAACATTTCCTGTATTAAACCAGCAGTGAGTACAGGAAGAAGATTTTTTTTAAAGATTCTCTCAGGTTTACTATCCTTGAGATTGAGGTGAAACTTGACTTTGTCAAAGGTCAGTTTCCTGTCCATCAACTCATGAAGTTACATGGATATTGCTGAAATTCTATTTCTTGTGTTTCTCATGCTGTTACCCATTCTATCAGTTTTCTAAGTGTTGTGGTTTTGTTTCACATTTTCTTTCTGGAGGGATAGTCCTTTGACAAAAGTTTTGGTATCCTTAATAAGTGTAATGGCGATAAAGGCAGGAAGCAAAGGCTGGCTTTGGTCACTAGACCATTTGTACTTTACATTCATGATGACAAAGGCTGAAACATTGAAAAACTAGAAACACAAACTCTTGCTATTAGAGATACGTATCATACTAGGAAACGTGACAGGAAATAATTGATAGGCACTTATAACCAGCAATTCAAGAACTGATGTGGTTCATAAGTACCTATGACAAGTGGCATTGATCTAGTTAGCAATGCTAGTTGCTTTCTTTGTGTGTTTAACAGATATGGAACAATTTTTCTCTGATAATATTTCAGTCTTCTCTGGAAATAAAATGATGATATTTTATAACCCTGAAATCCTTGTGGCTCATCTGCTCCAGGATTATTCTGTTCCAGCATGAAACTGACATAAAAGCATAAAAGAAAGAAAGAAAGAAAGAAACAAAACATTTCAACACAAAAAATGAATCCTTTTTTTCTTTCAGGTATTAAAAGTGGCCCATCAGGTCTTCTGATATTGGTGCAAATTTGGTCTACCAAGGCTTTGACAGCCTATGACTATGTGTTATTTGTGCAAACTGTAAGAGGTAGACTGAGACTCTTTAGAGTGTGCTACAAAATTAAGCAAAATTATCTTTTACAAATGACCTACTTTATTATCTAAAATTAATTTACTTCTTGCATAGCTATATTAGGAGATTTTTATCAGATTCTTGAGTTTTTAAACTGATTGTTTATAGCATGTTTGCATCATGGATAAAAACATGGATTACAAAAGAACTGAGACAAGATATTTGAAAAAGAAGCACAAAGAAATTAACTTTAAGGCAAGCAAGATATGTTTTTCCTCTGGGAAATGCTTTGTTTTACTATAGATCAGCCACATATTTCATTGAAGTGTATTTACTGATGTCATATGAAGAAGACACACCATAGCTTTAATTGCCTAGCTGCCTTTGTGAACCTTATATACACATTTGCAATGGGAATATGTGGAGAAGTTCCCTAATTACACTCATCCAGTGAGTTTGCACAAGATCCTTAAGGACATTTCCTGCTTTTTACTCCACTCCATCAATATTATCAGAATTTTATTTTCTTTCATGTCCATTCCTACTAAGCGCTGCTAGTTTCAAAAAGCTGCCTGTAAAAATCTTAAGATCTAATTCCTGAGTAATATCACCAGTTATTTAGTACTGTGTGGTCATTTTGCAAATGTCAACCATCAGTATAATTTTGTTATTAATAAATATATTAAGTACTCATGCTCTTCTTGAAACCTTTTATTAATACTATGAACAGCATGGGATATCTACATCCAGATCCATAACAACCTCTTCATCTAGATAAGCTAATTGTTTGCTCCCTATGTTTTTTTGTTCTTTTCAAAACTTCATCCCTAAACTTTTCACAAGTCTCTAGTAGGAACTTGTCAACTTTTTTTTTTTAAATCCAAGACCGCTCTAATGTGTCCTGTGAATCATGGGTTCATTTTACAAAAGGCATTTTAGCTGTTTCTCAATGTATCATGTTAGTCTGTCTGCTAGCTAACCCACTCCTCTAAACAGTCTCTACATCTTTCATAACAAACTCACCAGATTTTTTTCCCCTCAGGATTTCTTTTGAAGCTCCCTTTAAAAATTGGCATTTCCCCCTTTTGTGGCAGTGTCTTGGCAACTGCCAGGATTGCTTCAAGTAAAAGTGTCCATGCCTATTTTTTAAATTAAATGCTTAAAAATGTTAGGTGATTAGCATGTGGTCCTGGTAATTGGCTGCAGTTCATTTGTCAGCCTGTTGTGCAGTGTCTCCCAGTGACATCTTCCAATTTTAAACAAAATCTCTGGCATTTTTCACATCTCATTTGGGACCCCCTCCAAGCTTCTCTGTGTAGATCAAGGAATAAAAACACCAACATTTCTTGTATATTGATCTAAAAAACCCCAGATGTATTTAGAATGGCCAGAAGTTATTTGCAGGTGAATTTTGTAATTCTTTGGTTTAGAAAAGACAAAAAAATATATGTAGGATATTGACATACTGTGATAATATAAATATTTCTAGAATGCATGTTTTGGTTTCACCATGAAGGTTAAAAATGGGCCATTTTCTATTAAAATAGAAACTGTATCTGATACCATACATTGGCAGTTAACATTGCAGTCCAGTACACACAAAGTAGCATTTTGTGATTCAAACAGTTTTGGTGGAGAAGAAGAAGAAAATGTGTAACTCTACATCTTACATCCATCCCTAAAGAACATACCAACCAGAAATCATTTGTCAAAAATGCATTAAAAGCATTCATCTCCAGGAGATGAAAATTCAGCAGAGTATGCAAAGAAAATAAGACATCAGAGCAAGCCCTCTCACTTTTTGACCCACCTTTCAGTCCCATCTCATGTAAACAATGGTCAAAACATTGAAAATCCCATTCTGAGTAAGCTTCACTTGGGTAAACAGGATTCTTGCCTTGAATACTTCTGTGATTTTTCCCTTGTGTAGTATACTCTCCCAGCATGTAAATATATATGTTTTTTGGTTTTGGTTTGTTTTTTTTTAAAGTGATATGGATGCATTAATTTCAGCTAAAAAATGTTCTGGTGTTATTTGAATATTCAGGCTCTTCAAGGTAGTAGTAATATGAACTGTCTTTCTCACACTTATTATTGGAAAAATGGCTTTTCTAGCCATTCTTCCCCTTTCACAATGTGAGCAAAGCTGAGACTAGACTCTAGCAACAGATGTTTCAGCTCCTTTATAGTGCCAGGTAACATAAAAATCTCTGTGCACAAATATGTCAAACATTGCATTTTCAATAATATAATGAGAAAAAAAGAACAAAGAGTCTCCAGTGAACTTGTGTATGCATAAGCCAATTTTCAGAAGTGCTAGTCCTAAGAATTGCAGTTTGACAGACCTACTTATCTGAATGAAGTAAATATTTATTTATCAAAGATAAATTGTGAATGTATGATTCCTGACAATAGACGTGCTACAGTTCAAAAACAATTTCCCACAGGATCTTTTTCACTGCATTCAGACTAATAGGCTTCTTCACAAAAATGTTTCTTTCTACCTGTGGCAGTAGAAAAGATGGTAAAAACAGAGCTTGCACTGTATGTGTGAATACATTGCAAAACCATCTTTAGTTCACCTGTCTATGACAAAGATACATGAGCTTTGAAAGATATTACTTAAGTCAATTAATTTAAAACAATTTTAATTAAAATTTGATTGGTTATGGTAAGCAAGAGGAAAGTCAATTTTTTATCTCCATGATTTTTCCTCAGAGACTACAGCAATTCTACTATACATCATTATAACTTTGAACACCGCTGCTGTTTGATGAGGTCAAGTAGAATGATACAGGATAAGCCAGAACACACTGAGATGCAATGTAGCTCAATAGATCAGCAAAATTTTTAATATAATTTTCAGATTACTTTAAAAAGGAATGGGAAAGCTATCAACCAGTGCTTCACGTGGTTTTTTTACAACATTGACATATTATTCAAGGAAATAAACTTTTTCTTCTTTTGTGTATAGACCAAAAAATTAAATGCTAAATATTTTTTCTAAGATTCCATGGAACTATTGAAGTATTTTTTATCTTAGCAGATTAGTGTTTTTTAAGGTACTACCTGAATTTAAAGCATGAAAGCTACTCTGATAAGAGTTTAAACCAATAATTGGTACTGAGACAATATTTAAAGTTCATCTCATCAAATCCTGGACTACTAACTAATTGGCCTACTTTGTTTAGTGACTGTAGAGAGACCTGGACCTTTTGCATTCCTCTGCATTCCTTCTGCACTCCCCTGAAAGTCAAAGACAATCTTTGTGTGACATCGGGGCTGGCTGCTTGGAGCAGTTTGGACTGGAGAGCTCCTGAGGTTCTTCTAAACTGAATAATTCCATGATTCTGAATAAAGAATGTCAATCCAAACCACATTATGTGAGGTTCCTTTTTACACATTGGTATTTATTATGTTTCTGTTTAGATTTTTCACCCTGAAGATGGTCTTGTTGCACCACAGCCACATGAACATCAGTATGAAAGGTAGGTCCTTTAAAATTGGTGTTGCTATGGCATCACACCAATGTGTATTAGAAACCAACTCTGAGAGTAGAATAGGAGGGGTTTGGGGTGAAACAGCTTTTAAGCCATCACATACTGGGACCACACTGAAAATTATTATAAACAGAGGCTTTGAGTGCTTTTTTCTCATCTACATATTGCACAGTTGTAATTGCCCTTTGGAAAAGTTTTTTTCCTTGGATTCTGAAAACAAGGTAAATATCTTAGAGATTGTTTATGAATTAATCAGAAATACCTAAAAATATGCAGTTCAATGCTTAGTGATATGATAATCTGGATTTAAAAAATGTGCAGCTATTTTGATGCTACCTACAAACATGTATCACTCTGGTTCTCAGAAGACACATTAAAATCTTATAATGTCTGTTTAAATGAATGCCTGTGTACAAAACAGTGTGGTGCACCATATGACAAATTTTCTCCCTGCTAAGCAATAATTCATTGTGTCTATTTGTTTTAAACAACTGCCTCTGAAGGAAATGAGTGATAAACAATTTATGTGAAGGGGACCTGATAGCTATCATGGTCCTCTGGAAAATATGCTTTAATCACAGGTTTGTTTAGCAGTTGCAGTTTATAAGTTCATAAAATGAAAGCAAAGTATTCTAAACCAAAATAAAACACTCTTATACAAACCCATTACTCTTTAATTCTTCCACTTTGATTCATATCACATCCATATTCACATATAGTTAACTTTCAAATATTACAATGTGATACTAGATTTTAATTGGTTTAGACCCACACAACTTTTTTTTATTTTTCAAAAGCTTTTTAATGTGTAAAATAGCATCATGTTTTTTCTTCAACATATTACTCATTATTTGTAATAATTCAGCCATTGTGCTAGTTTCCAGCACAGAGGCTGATTATGTCGGGAACTTACATCATGTACTTTATATGACTAAAAATTATGACATTACCATATTAAGTATTAAATTTAAAGTGCGTATCCCCTCTTTGTGTCTATGGCCTCCTTTCTGCTTTAGCAAAACAGAAACACTGAAATAAAGATACACTATGTCAGAGACACTTTGAAGCACAGGAGACAATCTCCCACAAAGGTGCATGAAGCAATATGGATTGGAGGTTCACTATGGTTAATGATAAAGGAATATTCAGAAAATTCAAAAATTTATATTTCTTGGCATTTGAAAATTCTCCAACTTTATCCCCAAAATTACAGCATAAATTTAAGAAAAAAAGCTTTCTTTCCTCAGCTGAGCAGAGAAATACACATTCAAACTGTACCAAAGAGAAACATAACAAATCTCTGGGTTTTTCCATTTCCCCCAAAACCTATCTCACACACAGCTGCTTTCCCAATTGTCACAGTGAGACTCTCAGATTGCTTCTCACTCAATCCTTCCTTGACAGAGCAGACACTTAAAATCTATCTTCTTGCCAAAAGACTGAGAAGAAAAAAACCTATACTTTTTTCTTTGAATGGGTGATGGAGGGAACTTATTTATGAAGAATTAAAATATCTCAAAAATAAAGAAACTTAAAATAATAGCTTATGCCTAACCACTTTAATATCAGTCATGTCACAAACCACAAATGCCATCAGTGCCATAAATCATTAAGACACACTTATCTGTAGTTGATTTTTATGGCTGACTGCATTGATAATAGTTTGTGTGATTAACTGAAATGCTGGATGCTGGTAAAAACAGAACTGTTCACTAGAAGGCTACCAGTTCATTGAGCAGATTGTGGTTACTACTTCTAAATAACTTGGTTTCTGAAACTCTTGTTCTCCACTTCCTCCAGATTTTTAAACAAATAAACAAATAAATCCTGTCTCTGAATTTTATACTGTCACACACAGGACCATAAAGAGGACGAGACAGAGCAGGGGATGACTATAGTGAAAATTTTACAGGTGTTACAGAAATGAGAGTCTATCATGCCAGTTCATTTAAGCTCCATTTATGCTCAAAGTACTTACCAAGAAACTAAAAGTGAACAAGCCCTGCAGGGCCTATTCAAAAGCATTAGCAATAAACCAGCCCCCACTGTGTCACTTAAAAGTTACAAGTTCTAATTTCATGTGGGAGTTATCTGGAAAGTTTGTCTCTACTATGATTATATCAGCCTGATTTTATTCCCCTTGTCACACAAAGTCTCAATTTTTTTTCATGCATAATTGGCACACATCGTGGCTCTGTCTCTAATCTGCACAATTATCTACCTACACCAATTTTCAATTAAAGGATCACAGTGCACATGGTGATAGCATATTCTTGAAAGGCCGCAGCCTCTATATGCAAGCTAAGAGTTTTGCTATCAGAAAAAGGCTATGCACTGGTTTTTACCTGACATTTTGCCTTTGGTGTAGCTCAGCGTGTACAAGAAATATGAAATGCAATCCTCAGTCTCTTTCACTGACAAATATTTAACAGAACAGCAGGGGCAGAGAGTGTTGGTGGCCTTGGCTGTGAATTGAAATGTCAGTAGTAGCACCATAATGCAGGGTCTACCTGTTCACACACTTCAGAGAATGAAATCTGAGTGCTATCCTTATAGCAAGTCACTTTAACATTTACCAGTGCACACACATGGACACAGTAAGAAACAAGTGGCACAAAAATGTTTGAATTACTGCAAGAGGTTTTGTGATATATTATGAGCTACATTTTCAAAGGTCAAAAAGCTCTGAGTACTGAATAAGGAATTAATGACTATACAGTACGACAAGCTAGCCAATTAAAGTGTTTTTAATAATACATATTTTGTCCTTCCACAGATGAATTCTATTTTCTAGAAAGTCAGTTATTGTATTTTGAAGGGAAAAGATAATGGATGCTGCTTAATTTTTCTTCAGGAAAAAACGCTGCTAAAATTTTTTGTCTAGAAAAAAGAAGGCGTTCCAAACAAGCAGACATTGTTTTAGTGCCATCTTGGTTTTGGCTTGTGTCTTCATATTTTTCTGTATGACATCCAGCTAAAGAGTTAATTTCTTTTGATGTCCCTTGACTAAAAAGACCAAGAAAACAGTGTCTTGCAACCAAGCCCATCAAAGTTCAGTCCACGAACAGATTCTGTATGAATTCTCAGGGAAGATTGTCTGGAATGCCATGTATTTAGTCATTTGGCTAATAACAGAGACATAAGCACTGTATTCTGTGCTCTTGCCTCTTTTTTAACAACATTTTTACATGATAATTTGCTTGCCTAATCCACTCTTGTGTACATGAAATTATTAACTTCCTAGGTTTTGATTTTCACTAAAGAAAATCCTTCTGTAATTTCAGATTCCCTGTAAATTCTCCTCACAGTCATGTGCTTTGCAGCTTACTTCTGTTTCTGTTGTCCACTGTATCATAGTTTTTCACTTTTCATCTGAGCTTTAATGTTTTATCTGCTTCACATCACCCATTAAAATCTCTTCCTCCTTCTTCCTGAGTAATTTGAGTAAAAATCTCAGGCCTTTAAAAAAATATATAATTTTTCATTTTATCTTCTCTGGTGTATTATTTAATGAATTACATACTCATAACTTAGCTGGGTCTGAAACTTTTAGATCTCAGAAAATTAAAGGGACTCTGGGTTACAACTATAGTACTACAAATGTAGAGATTGGACTACTGGGTGAATAAAAATTTTAGGTTCCTACTGTCTCATCTCTATTTCATTTACTTGTTATGCAGATATGAGTTATTTCTGCCATGCCCACCCTTGTACACACTTTTTATTCAGCTGTGTTGTTGTGATCTTTTAATAAATTTGCTTATTTCCTCTGCCTACTCCCTCACATTCTCTCACAAAATTTCCTGGTTTTAAATTCTCCTACCTCTACATTTAGCATGGACTTTCTCTAGGAAAAAGAGAAGCAGTCCAGTAAATTTTACTTTCCCATTATAACCCCTTCACCTATTATCAATATCAATGCTTCTCATCTGGCTTTTAAAGAGATTTTATTTTGTTCATCTGAATTAAAGTAAAAGATTTCAATGCACTGTTAAACAAAGGGCAGATACTTTGAATAGTCTTCCATTATGAATCTTAGCAGTAAATTCTAATGTATTAATTTAATATCACTCTGTGGCCCAGAGAACAGTCATAGATTATGTAGATAAAATATGCATAGTTATCATGTCAGCCTCTGCAGGTTTTTTCTCCCAATTTATTATGCTGTATATATTGTCATATATCAGCACACAATGAAAAAGAATGCTATGAATTTCTCCTTGTAGAGGCCTTAGCAAAGTAGTTTTTAAACCTCATAGTTAATTCCAGCCATTCTCTCCTTAAAACTAATATTAAATAATGAAAAGCAATATAAAACCAGTTCTTGGTCCTAGATGAATGGTGAGTATGTACAAGGTTAGATTCAATTCTGTGCATTCAACCTCTAAGTGCCTGGAGGTTGACTATACACTAATTATCTGTGCATCTATCACAGTCAAAGGGCATCTGGGGATCTATTCAATTTCCTTAATAGAGGCACACTGTGTAATTTGCCATGCTTGACTGTCACCACAGCTTCTTTTTCATATCTGAGGTCTGGCACCGTACCACAGCATCCAGGCTCATTGGCTCTAAGGACCCCAAAGACTCCATGTTCAGGTGACCTACTTTAGGGATGAAGGAGTAGCTTTTTGAACTGTGCTGTGCACACCTGTCAATATTTTCTTAGGTTCCACCAAAAAAAAAGCCCCAGTGACATAGGAAGAGGGGGAATGGATAAGGAAAGCAGGATGTGATAGACATACTCCTCTAGAAGTCATACTCCTATACTTCTCTAGAAAAGTAGCAGGGTCCAGGCAAGATACTTTAGGGCACCTGGAATGGCAGATTTAGGAAACTAAATCCCACCTTATATTGCTGATCTTCACCTCACCTGCTGATAGCAGGTTGGGGTGGGTTGACCCTGGCCAGCACCTTGTTCAGTCCTCTTGTCCCGAGCAGGATGGGGAAGAGAATTAGAAGAGCAAAAGCAAGAAAAGCTAGTGGATTGGCATAAGAATAGTTTAATAGGAAGGAAGGAAGGAAGGAAGGAAGGAAGGAAGGAAGGAAGGAAGGAAGGAAGGAAGGAAGGAAGGAAGGATGGATTACGGCTAGATTGACAAATGGTACTCAAGTATTCTGTTCTCCTGACAAAAAAAAAAACAACAACAAAAACAAACAAACAAAAGAAAAACCAAACCAAACAAAAAAAAAAAAAAACCAAGGAAAAAAACCCAGCAGAATTAAAAAGAAGAAAACCACAATCTTTTTTTATTCCTTTTGGCTCTAATTCCTTGAGTACTATATTCAGAAAGGAGCACTGTAAAAAAACACCTGTCATTAAAAAAAAAAATCATGAGAATGAAAAATATTAAGGAAACACCCAATTTATCTAGCAACGTCTGTACCCTTGTCTCATGGTGCTCTTTTTGGCTCTGGACATGGGATTTTCATGATAATACTCCAAGTTATCTTGCTTTTTTGATCTGGTTAAAGATGAATGACAAGAGCTTTCTGGGCAAATCTAGGCTGCTCCTTGTCAAGGGGGGATGAGAGGAAAAAATCAACACACACTTTGCAGAGTTTGAGATATTTTAGAGGATTTAAAAACTGAGTAAGAATAATGGGGGAAGGAAAAGTCATTATTTATGTAACTGAGTGATAGGTGAACACATTTACAGTTGTCTTTATCTTTAGAAAGCATTGTCTGTTTCTTGTATTTGATAGGACTTACTTCAGATAAATGTAGCTGTCAGAAAAATGATTATGCAAGCATTTTCCTTAGGTTACTGGTAGACACAGTGGGAAGAGTAGATGCTTCCAACTGAAGGAGACCATTCTTAACTCAGCAGGATCCCAGTATAAAGAAGTCTGTCTGTGATATATGCTTTCCTATATAATTCACACAATCACTGCTGTCAGAGCATAGCTCACATTTCTGTCCCTTACCCGTGCCATTTACGTTTGATTCCTTGGTAAACACTCCCTCAAAACCCAGGAATTATTTTAAAATAAATATTCTTTTTCTTTGTTTTTAAATGTCATGGTTTTGTACCTTAATTTCATGGTGAAGGTTGCAGTGTGGTTCCAGGTCACCATCTATCTCACATCTTAATTTTGTGACCAAGCTCTTGGATGAGCATCTATAGCAAATGTGATGAATTATTATTGACAAAGCCATCCGGGTTAGTGAACATGATTTTTTTCAAAATGTCACTTTTAAATATGATAAAGATATATTCAGTATAACAACATAACTATTTTAATAGTGTATTTTAAAAGTGTCTTTATGTATTTCAAATTTCTCACTTCCACATAGAGAACTATGGAGATACATATATTCCTATATACAGTTAAAAGTACAAAAATCCTACAACTCACATGAGAAGTTGTCCCAAAAATGATGTGCACCAAAAAAAAAATACTCAAAGGTATACAAATGCAGTAATGAAGAGGCTGGAGTCATGAAGCTTGCTATTTTTTACATGCCTCAAGAAAATGGCTGACTATAAATTTCTAGAACGGAGTATAAAACTGTTGTGAAAAGCTGAGAAGTTCAAAATCTAAAGGAATCAGACAGTATTGTTACAAGTATCTGTGATACAATAGAAATTGGAACTAAATATAATATTTTTTAAACTTTCTGTGTCTTAGAAAGGACTTTGTAATCAGTTCTTGAATGAAAGATGACTTCATCTTTTCACCTGATGAAGCTGGAAAATCTATGTTTAAATCATGACTAGAACACTAAAGCCAACATTTATTGATAGGCATGAATTTTTTTCATTTATTAATAGATATTATTTTTTTAACATTCACATCTTTTTGCAGAGTATAGACTGAAGTTTCATTTTGACTTCCAGCTGACATGTGGTGGCCAAAGTAATCTTTCCATCTGCATGTAACAACAAGGTTGCAAACAGATTTTAGATATAATGACTCTTATCTGGGCTTATTTTACCTTCACCAGAATTGACTCCAAACATATTTAGCTGCTGAAATAATGACCTAATTTAAACCCATCAGAGGGCTTTTAAAATTTTATGAAAAGACAAATACACCTTCAGAGTGTGATTCTTCCAATCTGAAGATAAATATCTAAAATAATTGGGATGAATAATCACCCTCTGAAAGGGTCTGCTTTGTCCCTATGACTGCCAAGCAAACCAACATGACTGTGAAAGGAACAAGACGGTGAAAGCAACTCTACTGACTGACATCCAAGAATAAGAGTACATCATAACTCAAGGAAGAACACACTGAAATAACTGAGCAGCACAGGCCGGCATTTATGTCCAAATATAAATATCTGCTGTAAAATGAACATCTAGGTTTGCTCTGTGGACAAAGCCACTGGGAGTTTCCATGGTTTACTTCTACAGAGGTGTTTCATGATATGAAAATGTTTCACCATGTGAAAGTACTAAAACCAATGACTGTCGCCAATTAATTTTGAAATATGGATCTACAAAATCATGCTGCTATGAGCTTAACACCTAGGGGATTGCTCTGTCTTCCAGAGTGCACAGCTGATATTTAACCATGACCAATGACAGGACTGGAGGAAACAGCATGGAGCTGAATCAAGGGAGGTTTAGGCTGGATATTAGAACAAGATGTTCACCCAGAGGGTGGTTGGGCACTGGAACAGGCTCCCCAGGGCACTGGTCACAGCATCAACCTGACAGAGTTAAAGTGTTTGGACAATGCTTTTGGACACATG
The DNA here is from genome assembly GCF_000277835.1 of Geospiza fortis. Classification (NCBI taxonomy): domain Eukaryota; kingdom Metazoa; phylum Chordata; class Aves; order Passeriformes; family Thraupidae; genus Geospiza; species Geospiza fortis. Next base: position 283,875 of record NW_005054547.1, on the reverse strand, counting down.
GTGTGACTCTTGGGGATGTTCTGTGCAGGGCTAAGAGTTGGACTTGATGGTCCTTGTGGGTCCCTTCCAACTCAGGTTATTCTGTTTCTATGATTCAAAGTATCAACAGTAAAATGTTCCTGGCATAGAGTGGTTTTCTTCATTAGTCAGTAACTACCCATGCTTTTCTCCTTTGTCTTTGAGGAAAAGTAAGCAGCACCAGTGGTGCAGTACTCCAACAAACTTCCATCAATTTGGACTGATGCTACCTTTCAGTTACTAAAAGAACATTAAATTTATTATAATAATTTTAAATACACAGACACACATGCACTCAATGTAAAATTCCAGTTTAACAGTATTTTGAACTGTAACCTGAACATTAAGAGGTGCTCCATGTGAATATGTTCAGAAATAAACTGTTGCCAACTGAGACTGTCTGAAGTCTCTGCTTTGTGTCGCGACCGCCTCAACAGCGACATGAATACCCTGTGTACTAGATAATTTAGGACAATGATTGTCATTAATGCGCCTTCCATCACCACTCAGTCTCCAAGAAATTTTAACTAATTTCCTTTTGGCTCTTCAGAGCACAGCTAAGGAAACCAAAACCAAAGAAAGCCAAAATAAAAGATTGTCCAATGAGGTAACATAAGCAAGACTGATTCCTTATTTAAATCACATTAGCTAATCTAATTTCTTCAGATAGCCAGCTGAGTGTAATGCAAAAAGAAATTCCAAAATTGTATACTTCCATATAAAGTATATTTTTTATTAATAGAAAATAGTTCTAGTTAATGAAAGATTTGTTAACTCTTTATAATTCCAGTCAGTGAAACAAAACATCAAGAGTAAATAGTGCAGCAATTAAATATTATTCTACTTAGGGCTTATGTATGAAAAAATTGTTCAAGGAAAATTCGAGCTCTAAGCGAAAGAAATAACTACGATGAGTATGTGCAGTCCTTGAGCAGTTACAACATTAATTGTTTATAACTAAAGCAGCCATGTTGTGTCAATAACAAATAAAACATCAACAGCACTTCTAAGGAAATTAAGGTTTATGGATTAATGTGTATCTACAGTACTTCACTGTCAGGGAAGTACCCAGCTTATCACAAAGCAGATCCACCAGAGAAACAATAGAGAAAAATACTTATATTTGAAAACAGAAAAAAAAGAAACAAAACCAAAACCTTTTGTAACTTAGTTTGAGAAAGTATATCTTAAGCAAATCTCACAGCAGCAGTAAAATAGAAAGTGCTCATTTTCCTATGAGTTTCATGTGATCTTTTGAGCTGCATCACCAATTATCAATTTCCTACCCCCTGTGGCTCCTGAATGAAGAGGCAGACACATTGATCAAAATGTTACTAAAGCATCAGTTGGCAAGATATGTCTGGATGCCATTTAAACACTTTGCCCTTTCATCAGATTCAGAGGGAGGTGGAACAAGAAAGGAGTTTCCTACTAGACCATAATTTTTCTGAAATAAACAAATGTATTCTTATTCAATCCTTCATATATAAGCCAAAAAGTAGAGCTAGCAAAAATAAAATCTATTGATTACTCGTAATGTAAAATCTCACAGGAGTTGTACAAGAAAGCAAATAATTTAAACAGTGTTTTATACTATTTTGTACTTCAAAAATTTAAGAACTGCTAGGCAGTTTTAAAGATATGAATTACGCATGACTAAACAGCAGGGAAAATGTGACTTTTTCCATTGCTGTGACTTAGCATTAGAAGCCAAGCAGAAAATATGACACAGGCTTCTGATAATGTCAGACTCTGCAGCCTTACAGGGTCCAAATGGAGTCCTCTCATTGCTACCAGCCTCCAAGACAATTAGAGCTGGTTATTGCCCAAATTGTTTTAGCTTTAGCTTAGATTGGTACATACATGTGGTACAATGGTTTTTGTTAGAATATTTTTGGTGTATTTCTGTAACAAACAAATTGTTAAAAAATAGTATTTATTCTTTGTACTTATAACACCATGAACTGCTAGAGTAGTATGTCAACAACCCCCATTTACAGCTGGGCAGTCTGACTTATGGGATCTTACCTCCCATTACACTTTTCCACTTGGATATTGCATCTTGCTGTTGGAGGACAGAAAATAAGGTCATTTTCCCGTCCTGTTTAGATAGGGAACTTCCAAATACATTGGGAGGACTTTCAGTATCCACTGGGAATGAAGCAGTAACTACTCCCAGCTGTTTGTAAATACAATACAAATGCAACAGCCACTACATTGAGGAAAAAAAAAAGGCTTAAAAAAGACTTTAGAGAATTCATTCCCTGGTTTAGAACAACTGCCCTTAACAGCAATAAGTTCCAACAAATATTTAACTTTCAGGTAATAAAGCATGTCCTTGGTATGCATTTTCTCATTTACCAATATAGTTTTTAAAACTACTGTAGATCACAGATTACCAAAGGACAGGATTTTGAAGCTGCTTCTGGTTTTGAAAATGTTATGTAAAATACACATGGAACCAAAATGAAGTTGTATAAAATAATAGTGCTATTCTTCGGGGTTCCAGTGCTTTCCTAAGAGATACAGAAATAATTTTGTGTGTCTTGATTTTATTATCTCACCTGCTTCTTCTTAATTTCATTCTATTTGTTTTTTCTTTTTTATTATGTATTAGAAAAAAAGTAATACCCTTTGTATTATGTGCCCAGAACATTAACAGATGCATTCAGAACTCTTTTTACAGCACCTCAAGGATTAGAGAGTATTTTATTCCTATTTTAAAAACAATTCTTTCAATATCTGGCAGATATTCTGCTGATCAGATTCCAACAAGATGAATAAAAATATTCCCTCTGTTGCAATGACTTACAAGTTTTATTTCCTAACTCAATAAACTCAGAATATATCCTATATGTTACTGAACATCAGTGAATTGTATGCTATGAAATGTTTTCTCCCAGCTAGTTTTATATTATCCAGTTTAGAGACACGAAGTGTTCAATTTTACCGACCTGTTGATTTTCACTTTATTTAAACTAAACAGTGTACTTGAGAAGTATAATGTTGGAAAATTTGGAGACCTACTTTTAAAGGCTAACAGTAACCTATAAGATTTATATGTAAAATAGGAAAGAGGGCTGACATACTAAAAATGTTTTTCTATCTGTCTGTCTTTCTATCTATCTATCTATCTATCTATCATCTATCTATCTATCTATCTATCTATCTATCTATCTATCTTTGTGTTTATGTAAGTCTATATTGAGCTCACTGTATGGTGGTTAATCAGAGAATACTATTTTAATTTCAAATTTAACCTCCCTTAAAAATCTGCTTAGGAAGTGATATTTTGTGATTACCCAATATGCTAAAATAGTCCACAAAATGATGGATTTTTCAAATAGGGATATTTTAAAAATTGAATTGTTTCACTAGACATCTGCATAGGGTGATTAACTTGTTCAGCATTACCTATGAAACACTTGTTTATATTCCTGAGAATAGTAGCACATAAAAAAAAAAATCTAGCAGTTATATAAGAGCCTGGAAATCTGGATTCCTCAACTTCAATTTCCAGCTATCATGTCTCTAAGGCTGATTGCTGGGTTCTTGTCCATTGTCCATTATGCAACAGAAAAAAAAAATAAGAAAAAGTTCAGTAAACTCACTCATTTCCTATTTCAGAGAAATTATGTTAGTAAGAATTACAGGTTGGTAAGGCCCACCTTAATCCCTGGGGAGGTAATCAAACAACTAATCCTGGAAACCATTCTGATAACCTATGATGAAGTTATCGGCAGTTAAATGGGCACAAACTAAAACACAGGATACTCTCTGAACATCAGGAAACACTTTTTCACTGTGGAGGTGATCAAGCAGTGGCACACATTGCCAGGGAGGTTGTGGAGTCTTCATCCCTAGAGATATTCAAAAACTATGTGGACATGGTCCTGGACAGTTGATTCTAGGTGTCTGCTTCAGCAGTGAGGTTGGTCCAAATGACCTCCATAGATCCCTTCCAGCTTCAACTATTCTGTGACAAAATAGTTTAGTCTAACAGTGGAAAAAAAATCTGTTTATATTATTTCTCTCTACCCAGCTGATCTCCTTGTTACAGCCAGCCTTGTTTCAGCCCATCAAGATTTCTGTAAAGACAAATGTGTTTAGAACACAGTGTTTGTACCACAAAGTCCATTTGTAAGTCTTCCTTTCATTCAGGTCTGCTCACTTATACAATTAGATTTTGTCAGAAATTGGTCAGTTTTCCTAAACCTCCCAGTTAAGGGTTAGAAGAGTTCTGAGATCCAGCATATCTGACTAGTTTTTCCTTCTCACTCTTTCACTGTGAGATAATATTCCAAATACCTGAAAGATAGATTACTATTAGCTTTGGGGTTTTTTCAAAGCCCTTTTACTTGACTTCAAGCCAGGGTGAAACTGAACTGAAGGAGGCACTCTAGGAGTACTCCTAGTGCATTCCAACAGCTAATCACAGAACAACAATAATAACAATAATAACAATAACAAAAATAATAATAACAATAATTGATGATGATGATGATAATAAAAATTAGACTGGAGCTAGACTTCATTAAAACCCCTCATATATATATGCTGGTCCTGGAAAACAAGTGTTTTTCTCCACAAATCCCACCAAGCCACACTACTTGCTCCAACATAAAGTAGCACTTTAAAAGGGTCAAAAGAGTGGTTGCTGTCAGGTGCAAAAGAAAGGTTAGATGGCTCATGACTCTCAATCATCTGTGAATAAAAAGACAAACTATTCACTCATTTTGTAAGAGCTCCTAAAGAAGCACTTTTTATACTACAGTTCTAGAAATGAAGTTTAAAATACATTTTACTTTTATATAAATTTACATACTTAACCACTGCTGACCTCGACTGGATTTCAGGAAGAGCCCAACAGATAGTGGCAGCATGTTCTCCCATCACTGGCCTCTTGGATCACCCAAGGAGTCTACTTCTTCCAAACCACAATATTCCAAAGATCTCCTAATCCAATTTTAGATGTTCTGTAAATAAATAATCTTTTTTCTGTTGGAAACAGATGAGTAGATTATCATGCATCTGCTTATTTTCATATGTGAAATTCTTAACTGTACCTACTACTTGACCGCACACTTGAATTCATCTGTGAAAATATAGTGATGCTATTTACCCAAGAGAACCATTTACTCTAGTCTCCTTAAAATAAACATTACAGGAAGATCCCTGGTGTTTTCTCACTGAGAAACTTACCTAATTTATAACATATGTATTTTCTATATGATAAGGTACTGTAGGCAAGATGTATCAAAAACTGAAATAATAATGAATTATTTTTGTACCTGAAGAGTCAACGACTGCTCAAATGCAAAAAAAATAACTCCATGGGTTGTAGATAAACTGTTTACTTCTATGTTTTATTTAGGTGTGTTCAAGTTTACTATTTGACATTAATGTCATCTGTCAATCTGTTCTGCGACTATCAACGTACAAATATACTGTTAATTTTCTGCTTTGTTCTAGAAAGAGGGGTTTCCTTCCAACTTGCAGTCTGCTGTTACTATGAATTCTGCTTTACTATTTCAGTTTAGAATTAAAAATACATTGAACATTTTTTTCATTTTTTTTCTCCTGGTTGATGGCAAGACAAATGTGAGTCAGCAGCACCCTGGCAGCCAGGAGGGCCAAACGCATCCTGGGGTGCATCAGGCACAGCATTGACAGCTGGGCAAGGGAGGGGATTGTCCTGCTCTGCTCTGCACTGAGGGCAATTTTGGACACCACAGTATAAAACAAAGACATTAAGCTATAGACAGTGTTCAAAGGAGGACAATAAGGATGGTGAACACTCTGGAGGGGAAACCAAATGAGGAGTGGCTGAAGTCACTTGATCTGTTTAGCTGGAGGCTGAGGAAAGACCTCATTGTGGTCTTCAACATCTTCACAAGGGGAAGTGGAGGGGCAGGTAGTGATCTATTCATTCTCATGTCAAAATAAATAAATAAATAAATAAATAATCACTCTGAAGTTCATGTACCAAAATACTGCCCTACTTCAGAAATTAGCTTTATAGATTCCAAAATACAGACTATATATAGCCATTTTACTACCCTGCCCTGCCCCACCCCCACCCCACTATTCTTTCTAGTGGGTAATTAAACTGCACATAATATACTTTTCATTTGAAAGTAAATGCCTCTCTCGGAACAGTGTAACAAATACGTGGTATGTATTCAGCCTCCTAGACATTGCTGTTATTCATTCCCATTTTCCTCCATAGTCACAATAAACATAAGAGAAATGCATCCTAATTTTTAGTAAAAGAAGCATGATCTCAGCACCCTGTTAAATCCTCATCATCGTAAGAAGCTTGCTCATTCCACTGAAATACAATGCACAACTTGGCAATTTTTCTTTTGTGTGCAATAAGGGGAATGTGGCACACGGCAAATGTTTTTGCTAAATCTCAACAGAAGCTCCCAGAACTAGCTCTAACAAATTTGCAAAAGAATATTACATAAAAAATCACCCTGAATCTGCTTTTCTTCTTGAAGTTGTTGTACTCCCTTCAACAAAGACTATTGGCAATGACAAAGTTTCATCTTTGCATGAAACTAGCAGTAAAGGTCCACCCACATCTTGTGCATTATATCAGGTTAGAATTGTATAATCATAGAACTGTAGAATTCCATTTGGGTTGGAAGAGACCTTAAAAATCACCTCGTTTGGACCCCCTGCTGTGGGCAGGGACATCTTTCATTACACCAGGTTACTCAATTCCCTCTCCAGCCTGGCCTTGAACATTTCCAGGGATGGGGAGATGAAGGGTCCACAACTTGTTTGGAGAGCCTGTTCCAGTGTCTCACCACCCTTAAAGAATTTCTTCCAAATATCTAATCTAAATGTACCCCCTTTCAGTTTAAAGCTGGTTTTGATTTCAAACAGTCTTTGTGCTTATTCACGCTCTAGCAGCTCAAGACTTGGGCTCTTCTCATGATGTCTCTGCTGTAATTACTGTAGCAGATATTATGGTGACCCACTGGGGATCTTCACCTCATATGGACTGAAAAGGTTCAGGTTTCATCTGTGCTCCATGGTAGTGATTGAAAGCTGGTTTTTGGGACACTTCTGGGGCAGTGAGGTAGATGCCTTCTGGTAGGCGCTTAAAGGCTTGGGGACTGCTAGAAAGTAAGTAGAATGAAGTGGTGGCTGGGACCCAAATGGAAATTTAGTTTTCCAATGTACAGGTCATGCAGGATTTAAGGGAACCAGGTTTAGTCCTTCCCTCCTCTATTAACAAGTAGAAAAAGCATCCCACAACTTAAATTTTTCACTTTATCTTCAACACTTCAAATGAGTTTTGGCTGGTTTGGGGCTTGGGGTTGGTGTGTGTTCCTGTGTGAGTGGCAGCCTCTAGAGAAACTAGAGCACTGGCTTCAGGCTAATCTGGCTACTGACCACATACCATTATTTGGTGGATGACTGGATGAGGAGACCTTTCCTCTGATTAAAGAGGGATCCAAGACAACGTGGTTTCATGTGTGTCAAGGGTCAACAGACAAGAAAAAGCTTCTTACAGCATTCAAGCTGTTACTCATTACAACCCTAACAAAAAGTTTCTGAGAGGGAAAATTATATTCAAGCAAAGGGTACATTTCCACATTCTTCTCAATAACCAAGCTAACACATAACAAGATCGTTTAGTGGTAATATGGAGGAAATTCTAAAGGAGAAAAATCAGCTAGAGAAACAATATATACAAAATCTACCTGTCTTCCTGAAAGCAGGTCTACAGAGATTAAGGCAAACCAAATGTGCCATATTACAGACAAAATATTTAGAAAATGCTCATATTTAAGTATCTGAATGTTCAATTTATGTAATTGGGTTTTTTTCATCTTTGATAGCACTTCTTCCATAAAAAAATGAATCTGCTAAATTCTTGACTGTATTAGAAGGTCTTCAAAGCTCTATTCCTGATAGCAGTTTGGAGAGGGAAAATATTACCATGATATCAGCCTTCCCTCATACGTGGAAGGAATTGCTTTGACTCTCAGCAAGAAAAAGTTTAAATGATTCCGTCTGCAATCCAGGTGTAATCAAGTTCATTTACTCTCTGAAGCCCTGCCTTGGAGAAATCCTTTTCTGATGAAGAGTGCAGCTAATTACATTGGAATTAAAGTGCAATATTTCTACCTACTAAAGAATTGTAACTCAAACTGAAGTGAGAAAAATTGCCAGATTAAGTAAAATAAACGTGGTGTGGTTCTGTGGGCTGGGCAGAAGAATATTGACGGGCAGCTATTTATACATGGCAATTCGTTTAGAAAGGGTAATCCCTAACATCCCATTTTTTTTTAGCTAGATATGTTCTGAACATATGATAGTCATTATTTTAAGGCCAAACAAGCACTATAGATTTATATGTGTTTCTGAGATTTCAAAAACATGGAAAAACAATCACAAAGTTTAATAGCTGTATTCAGGACGCTGATAATTGCTATGACATCTATAAAGATGTGGAAAGAAGGGTACATGAAAAGAAAAACTCATTTGTTTACAATGAAAATTCTGGAGAACCATTAATGGTTATATTGCAGTTTCATCTGAGGAAATGAGGTCTTTGATTTATTTAGTATGTATTTGGTGTTAACTCGCATGGGAACTGCATCTCGTGCAAAGGAAATTGCAATGTAAGAAGTTTGGACATACTTTTCCCTGCACTTAATGTGCTATTTCATTATTTGGAACATAAAATAAAAGTCAATTAGACACTAAAAAAGGAAGAAGGACTTTGAGAAAAAATATTTATCAGCCATTTAGATGGTAAGCTGAAAATACTCAGAGTTCAGACTGAATGGGAATTTATGTTCAAAAATACTTTAACATCATATATTGAGGAAACTCTATACTTCAACTTCTATATGTTTCATTTATAGGAACTTTTATAGGAAGGAAAATAAAACTGTTTATAAATGTATCACTACTCCAGATTTTAACATTTTACTTTTGATTCCCTTTAAACTGGTTTATTTGTACAAACATTATTTAGCTCAGTATGCTCTGTTTATCTCATAAAAACACATCTTTTTTTTTTTCTTTGTGTTTGATATTTTCTGTCTTTAAGCTATCAAATGAGAACTGTTCTTTTCTTCCTTGTTCTTCCACAACTGTTCAGTATGCAGTTTCTATTTCATCAATATCCAAAATCTAAGGATTTTTGCTAGAATTTCTGGGACATCATTACAAACTTATTTTTGCTCTTTCAGGCAAGGTAAAGTTATCTGCAAGTAGAAGCAAACAGATTAGGAATGCCATTACTTGCTAAATTAAGGGTTCTGATGAGGAAAGAAAGCTATAATAAGGTTGAACAGATTAAAACAATGGCTAAAAATATTGTCTCAATATAAGAAGATAATAAAGACAGTCAAGCTCTTACATTTTTCAAAGTTAGAAGAAGTGTTGAAGAAAAACGCCATAAACTGTCGTAAGGCCATATATGAGAAATACAATATATAGGAATGAACAATAATACATCAATTTGCAATGTGCTATCTCAGAAACTGGTATATTGTGTGAAGTATTAAAACCTAGATAGATGGAATTGATTGATCAAGGGGAAATTGAACCACTACCAAATTTTCACTGCTAAATTAAAGATCGCCATGTGTCTTCCCTCCCTTACTTTTGCAGTCTAAATGCACACAGAGGGAGTCAGAAACTAGGTTTAAACCAGTCAAAATAAGACATCATAACCAAATCTTTTTCAATATCTTTTTCATGTGCTGAAAAACGATGAAGTTTGGTGAGTATAGCTTACAGGAAAAAGTCTACCGAACTAAATTGCTGAAAACCATTTATTATTACTACAGTAACTAAGAAAAAGAAGCACCAATGGTAAAAGTATTAAGAAGTTATTAAATCATGTCCCTTCACACTTAATAACCTCTAAGTATGACATGAAAATCGAGGTTTTATGAAACATTTGCAACTTCTACTCTTGATAGTAGTGCACAGCTATTTCTTACAGAAAACGAGACACTGGTCAGTGTAAGAAGCATTGCAATAATGAGCTGGCTGGGAATACCTGGGAAACTTACTTCTAGTTGGAAAATGCCATGTTTCTTAGTCCTGGGAGCAAAGTCTAGTTAAAACTACTGAAGACAGAATAGGAAGGGCAAAAGAGTGATGCTAGAACACTCTCCCGAGTGTTGGAAGAGGCAGCTTTTGGACTTTTGATATCACATCTCCAGCACCTGCCAAGCAAGCAAGAGTGCTTCCAGTGCCTTTTGTCTCACCTACTCTTTCGAGGCAATTTTAAAATAAAATATTACTCTCCTGCTCTGAAAAGGCTCAAATGCTTACACTCAGGCAAGAAATAAGGGTTATATGTTATCTGCTGAATCAGGTCCCTGGAGAGATGCTGCAAACACTCCTGTCACTGTCCTCACCATTTCTAATAAACTCATTTCTACAGCTCACTGCTCTGTGTTGGATATTGTTAATATTATTCTAACAACTTCCAAAGGCACAGGCAACTCTGCAGCTGCTGCACCCTTCTCTTTTGCATGTGGGAGTGAAAGCAATCTTCCACTGTTTGACCTTGGTGCAGAGTAGGCACATACCATTGAAAAACAGAGATATGAGGCCCAGATATAGAGTGAATGATTTTTCTAGGGCAATTGTTGATGGCTATTCCCCTGAAGTTCCTGTAGTAGTGGTAATGCATTACTAAACTGTAGGAAGGTCCTGCTTGGTTAAAACATAGGGATTTAAAATTACTTACTAAAGAAAATTCTTAAAGAATAACTGCTCAGTAGCATAAGAAATTAAAGAAAGCTTTTAACACTCTTAAACCAAGGTGTTCTAAAATGTTCTGGAAGTTATGGGAAAAAAAAGTTTTACCTTACAGAATTCTATAGCAAGACAAGTTTTATTTGAAAACTATGTTTTCTCTCGCAACACACTTTTCAATAATCTTCTCATCCACTGGGCTGTATCAGTTGCCCATTAACAAGCATTCTATGATAAACAGCTGTACCTGAAAACTGAGCTGGATTTGAAACCAGAGAAGTGGGATTACTGCATTCAGTCTGCAGAAAATAGAAATGAATATTGCCACGTTTTGCATGGAAAAATGTTAAGACAACATATAATTTTTTGCCTAAATCCAGTAAATGAACACAACTGGCTCAACTCATCTCAGTAAGGACAAATCAGATATTTCACCCTTCTGAAACCATTTTATATATACTTGCATATGTCCTGGAACACTGATCATGATTAATTATGATTAGTTCAAAACAAGAAATTTAAACAATAATGTGCGGTCACAAACGCACCCCAACAATAATGGTCATTTTTTTATAGAAGCTTGCAGGAAATTTTATTTAAAGGCTGCCAGCCAAAGGCAACACTGTTGTTATATTCCAACTTTAAGTTTGTTTTTACCTTTCTGGATTAATTTAATTTGGATTACTTGTGATATGGATTACTGAAGGTACTTGAAAAATTAAATTACAAAACATATCACAAAATCCTTCTGTCATAGTCCTTTTTCTTCTTCTATCACTTAGATTATATCAGACCTAGGGAGAGTCAAACTGTGATGAACCTTGCCTTTTGGAACCTTGAATGCATTTGACTTGCAATCAGTCTGAAGGCCTAATAAAGGTTTTACTTCTGAAACTGTTCCAAAATGTTAAAGAATTTGTAATTGCATCTGTCTGGAAGTATTATTATATTGCCAACCGAATAATGTTGACCCAAGTTAGATTTCAGACCCCTTTTACTTTGGGAAAATCTAGAGATACTAAATATAATTGTAAAGAATATAATTAAATAAGCACATAATTAGATGTCTCCATAGACTCATTTAATTGAATTGAAAAATTCCACATTGAAAAAATATGTAAAAGTATCAGTCATTACAGAAAATTTTAAAAAATTGCCTCACTATATTGCTGAAAGCTTTATTAATTTTACCAGTTTAAATTTCTAAGCAGAGAACACACAAAATTTTGTTATGAATTCTTGAATGCATTCAATGTTTATATAATGATTTCTCTTCAAAGATGAAAGAATGAATGGAGAATAAATAAATTGTGACCTTCCTGAAAAACAACTTTACCTTTAAAGATGGATCATGTAGGGTGATGCTTCACTGCATCCAATATATTAATAGTTATTAAGCTGACAGAAAGTCAATTTCACCATAGCTTGTTCTTTACCAGAAAGCAACAGTAAAATGAAAAAAAATAAAAGGAGGACATTCAATCCATGCTTCCTGTAAATGTCATTGTACATTTTAATAGAAAAAAAACTCTTCATAGACATTAATGAATAAGCTGTACATAAAATTTAAAAAACCCAAACTCTATATATATTCCTATCATGTACTGTTTAGGCATTGACTGATTTTGTAGCGCAGTGATCCTTTGAAGTCATGCAGGACAAGTGTCTCCAATAGCCAACAGTTCCTGATAGGAGTAGGATTTCTGCCACTCCTAAAGCAGTACTGGGAGAACATGAAATAATATAGTCATCACTACTATACAGATATTTGGAAATAAATTATTATAAAGGACAGCTAATATAATTTTCTATGCCAGTTAGTTATTGCATACTAATAAGGGTATATGAATAAATAACGTTTGACAGAAAACAAAAGCTTAAGCCTTAAAGACAGCAAAAAAATTGCAAATTAATATGCTAAAAAGATACACCAGAAATGTAGAAAATGGGGCATTTTGGATTTTGGAAATGAAAAATACCAGACAGATTTACACAAGGATTGATTTATCTTATTTTTACTGCACTTATTTTGAGTAAGTACTGAACATATTTTCAGTCACTCAATTATTTTAATTGATTGAACATATGCAGTGCAAAAAGAAACTGTTACATGCCGTGGTCATCCAATTATCTAGTGTATTTTATTAAGCTACAGTTGCACATTAAGAAGCCACTACAATTAAAAAAGTGATAGCAGGAATCAGACACTGAAATTCTGATCCCCCTTCAGCTCTGCCTAAAATGATAATCTGAAATGAATCCTCTGTGCCTGATAGTGAAATACCAGTGTTTTCACAACTCGGCCATCTCAGAGTTGCTTGCTTCTAATGAGATGAGTAACACAAGCTGTTCACAGAGATTGTAAGAGCTGAGCTTTTCCATATGGAAACTTTAATGTGCAATCTAAATGCACCTTGGTGAACATTGGTGTTGCAGGGGGTCCAGAAATGCCTTACAGAGAAGGGATAGAGAACTATTTCTCAATTCAGTATGATTAAGCACTCAATAAATCTTTTTTTCTGTTCACAGAGCACAGGCATTTCTAGAGTTGGAGCCAAAGTGATAAACACTGTCCTAAATGTTATTTCATAAGTGTTACTTGAAAATTTAGTCTTTCAAGACTGCTTTTTTTTTGTGCAGACTTTAAACTGCTTATGTATTAGGGAAATATCCTTATTTGGCAACTTACATTAAACAGAGATTTATAATTTTTTTAGTCTAAAAATACAGTGCAATGGAGTGACTTGCAAACAGAATAACATAGGACATAATAAAGAAGATAAATAGCAAGAAGTCCACTGAGACAAATGGCACTTAAAATCTTGCAAAGACTATGGAAAGTGAAAAATTCTCTGGTCTTTATATGATAAAAGGTCCAAGCAGTTATTTTAAACACTCAAACAACCAGCTTGTTTTCTGTCAAGAGTTATTTATTTCATATACCTTTGTAGATATGCAGCAGCCTTCTGTAGAGGACCATACTTCAGAATTATTTGTCTCAAACATTTTGAGCATTGCTACAGGAGAGGTGATCAAAAGTGAAGGGTCCCATGGAGGTGGGGCAGAGCTGCTCAGACCCAGCTTCCTGCTGTGCTTGGACACTGGCACTCATTCCCACCCTCCCAAGTCATTTCCTGGAGAAGGTCTGGCTGTGCATGATACACATAATGCGTGAAAAGCCTAATTCACACAAGAAGCATGCACCAGGTAAACTATAAAAAAATGCAGATTAGAAAGATGCTTCCTTGCTGTTTTTTTTCTCTGGCATCTCTTTTTTTCTCTCTTCTCCTCTCCTTCACTTTCTCCATCTCATTGTTTACCCCAGCTCTGGATCATCCAGGCAGCAGCACCAGTGGAGGATCTAAGGACAGGTGACATTGTTAGGTTTTTTCCTTGCTTTGCCCAAGCAAAGCACAGCTATCATATTCTATTCCATACTCCATGTTTAACTCCGCTGAGGGAGTGCTTACACTGCTTGTGTAAGGGTGTGTTGTGGCTTGTGAGCCAGACCTGTGGGGAGTTTCTGGTGGGAGCTGAGAACTTATTGAAGTGTAGTGGGCAAAATAAAGGGCTTGCTATCTGTCACTTGTAGAAGTCTACTGTATGAATTTACAGGCTTTTTAGCCAGCACCTTCTCAGTCTAAACAATGGGCTGGTTGCCAAAGTTTTGGTAACTGTAAAATAAAACAAGATTTCCCTGACACATGGTCCAATGTCTTTGTTCAGCCTCATAAGAATTTACAAGGAACACCACAGCCCCTACCTGTGGGTCGTGACACTCACTGGTATGACAAATGATAGTAGCTGCTTTTTATAACAGACTAATTGTTGATACAATTTTATAGCATTGCATTAGGTATAAGGTGGGCTAGAAGATAAAAACCTGTAAAGGGACTAGAAAAAAACCTGTTCTAATAGAGTGTTCAGGAAAATGACACAAAAGTGAGATTAATCTAGGAATTCCAGTAATAGGTGCAATCTTACTTAAGGGAACACTTTGGTATGGGGTCTAATATAAATCAAAAAGTTTGTAAAGTATTGCTAGCATGTAGATTTGAATACAAACTTGTTTGATTTGAACCCTGGAAAGACAATTAATTATTTTCACATTGAAATGAGTGTAGCTAATATTTCCCCATTTTAAACTTAGTAAAAGCACAACATATTTGAGATAGCAATTAAACCCTGTGTATCTGATCTGGTTCTCCTTTACACTTGAGTACCGCAGGTAGAAATCTGTACAGTACATACAGCCCCCAGGATTTCTCTGTGTTCTCACCTACTCTCTGCTACAGAATGAAGTTATGATGCTGAAAATTATTCTTTAAAGGATAATTTAACTACAGCCTCAAATTTTCATTCTATAGTGAGAGTTAATTAAAAATCTATTATTGCTGATTTATTGGAAATATGAGTACTACCAGTTTTCTTCTTAATTTCATTTGATCTATCTAAACAGGTAGATTACACGTTACAGGAAATTGTTTTGTTAAATTTCCCAGCAATTATTCTTATCATTGAAGACATTTAACATTTTTGATTAAATCACCTTGTCACAAAGAACAGGACCGTACTCATGAGGTCTGCTGATGACATTCTCATCACTACGGAGAAGGACTGAAACTTCTTACAGGAATAACTGGATCTTTCTGATGTATGAATACCAGTAATTGGATGAAAATCACCAATGTTATAGACTGACTGAAATAATTAGGGACTGAAGAGAAACAAAAAGAGCTCTCTCTTGGGTTGGTTAACTGTACAATGACTATGAACCATCAGGATAAGGTAATGGTGGAAAACAGCATTGTGCTGGCTTCATCACATAAAGTACTTTTAGCATAGTTCTACAGGATTTCTGTAAAACCATATTTTGAAACATACAAATTATTACCTCAGATTGGACTTGATACAAAGACAAATGAAAAATCTGGTACTACCAATCTACCAATAGAGGTAGTGAATAAATTTGCACTACAAAACCAATGCATTGTGAATGGAATATAAGGTAGCCTTTGACTGCCCCCAGTGTCCCAGCTGACTCCCTACTTATGAGGAAGCCTGTTTCCCTCAACATTTTAAGGGTGCTGTTGGGAAAAAATATGTGTTTATACACACAGTTAATTCAGATCAGCAAAGACTTTCAGATAGATAGAAAATCTAGGCTTTTAAAAATAGAGATAAATTAAATAAAATACATGCTATTCTGCACAATAATGATATTTTCTTTCTTTTTGCTCATGGAATAAAATATTATTACCAAGAAGAATATTACCTGTGGTAGGGAAAGTAATATTATTTATCTGACTTTCATAAAAGTGAATGCTAATTATAGCTGCTAATCCAATGAGACACATTTCAGAGGTGTGCATAATCACTACAAATTTCACCTTTCTGTGAATATATAATGAAGCATCAGAGACTTATTTCTAAGCATATCAACTTCTGTCAAGAGATTTTCATTACATCAAACATTGATTAAGCTAAACTTAGGTCTACCATGCAAGAGATGGCTTTGAAGTGCTGGTAGGCATCATTTAAAATGTATCTTTGCAGAGACCTCTATTACACTGTGTGAAAAGGAAAGAAGGGAATATTGTCGACTTGCATAATGTACTTGAAAATTACAAAGTAGAAACTTTTGTGATTTTTGTTAATTTGAAATCTGGAGACTGTGGGGAAGCAAAGGATAAGCAATGGAGGTAATTATAATTAATGCCTTTGATGGTTGTTGTTCTTACTCATAGAAAGCTTCTGTTAACAAACTGCGATAAGCTTGTCATGCTATTAGGATCCAAGTGGGATCTTGTGTGGAAACAAGAGCTGATACATGTACACACCTTGTATATACAGAAGAGCATATACACACTGTACGTATACATACTCTGATACAGGGGAATTCTTCCCTGTAAAGAGAAAATCTTTTGTAGTTTAAGCAAGTTTTATATTACAGACATAGACAAATGCTATCCTGGTAATCTGGTCTCATCTAACCCCTGTGCCACAGTGTGTACATTTCTGTCACAGCAAGATCTGTTTATTCATTTGCTGAATAAAATACATGAATTCATGCATTCCAACATGCTGCACTGCATCTTTATCTGGTCCTGCCAAAATGAACTGTAGCACATTTTCAGGACTGTACTGTGCTATATTTGAAATAATATCTTTCTGTTTTACATAGGCTGGTTTTGGATGGGGCAGAGATAATTTTCTCCATAGTAACTGACATAGGACTGCTTTGGATTTGTGTTGCAAACAGTGTTGAAAACTCAGGGATGTCTCAGCTGTTGCTGAGCAGTGCTTGCACAGTCAGGGCCTTTTCTGCTCCTCACCCAACCCCACCAGTGAGCCATCTGTGGCTGTGTGAGGACACTGGGAGGGGGACACAGCTGGGGCAGCTGATCCCAGCTTACGAAAGGAATATCTAACACCATATAGTGCCATGTTTAGCATAGAAAGTTGGGGTAAAAAGAAAAAAGGGAGTGATAGTTTTGAGCGATAGTGTTTTTTTTCCAAGTCACCATTATGTGTGATGAAGCTAGGCTTTCCTGGGGACGGCTGAATGTCTGCCTGCCCACTGCGAGTAGAGAATGAATTATTCAGTTTACAGTAGATTCTACTGTTGTTGTCAGTATAAGTACCCAAAGAATACAAAAATTGTACTCAATATTTCATTAATGCCCAGAGAGCGTCCTGTCTCCAAAAGCAATAAATCTTTTGAAAGCAAAGAGAATAATTCTTCAGTTTGTAGGAGGATCCTGTGTTAAGTTAAGCTCATTTCTCACAGCACTGAGACACCATCTTCTTCACTATTTCTAATAGCAGTTTAGAACCACATATCTTCCAGGAGCCATTGCTCCAAATTTTATTAAAAGCCTTTTTAACACAGTACTGTGCTTTGAGGAGTCTTATAGTTCTCAGTACAGTCAAGGGAATACAGAGGTGTTCAAAATAAAGCCTTTAAAGCAGTTACTATCAGGGTGTGGCCTCATGTATTATTTTTCACATTGAATAAGATTACCATTTTCTAGCTCTTTACTGTCACTATCCTGCTGATCCACTACATCACCACTTTATAAAACTCCATACACAAGTTTTCAAGTACTTGGTCCTGTTCTGATTCCTGTTGTAGTCCAGCCTCTGGTGTGCTTATAGTCCTGATCAGCTGTCAAGAGGAAATGCAAAGGTAACTCTGAGGGATACAAGGACTGTAAGTGAGGAATTGCATACTCCAGGTTAGCTCTAAGTCCAGTAGTATTAAGGAGGGTCATTTTGCAGCTTCCAAGGAGGATCCGTGGGATGAAATACACATCCAAGCTGACTCCAAAGGCTCCTTCCTCAGACAATGGAGAGAAATGTTCTCAACTAGGAAATTATTCACCTCAATCCAGGGACTCAGTTAAATTGCCTAAACAAGCCTGCTGAAATTTGAGCTAGAATATCCCACATGGTCTTCCACTGATGTGCCAGAAGAGAAAAATTCTTTTGCAGAACCTATAATATTGCGGTTGGAGGTCTTTTGGAAGCATCAGGAGAGCAGTTTCAAACATCTGCCAAACCCTAAGTTTTGGATTCCTTAAAGCATCTTAGATACCTTTAAAGCCCTCAAATTAGCCCTAGATGTCTATATGAAAATAAGATATGCCCTAGCAATGCTTATTCCTTTCCTTAGCAAAGATGTTCAAGGGTAATTAGATCAGATACAGACGACTGGAGTCAAGTGAGATGAGTACCACTCTCAGTGGTAATTAGGTACTTCTTTGAAAAACATCAACCACAAAATGTATAGGAGTGCTTCTATTACTCCTCTCCTACCCTGCCCGCAGCTATGCTGTAGCAACTGAAACTGCAGAACTTCCAGGTCTCTCTACTGGGGAAATCATGGGGTGTCTGAATACTCTGGCTTGGGGGCAATTTGCCTCTGATATGGCACATTTCATAATAATCACCCTGTAAGTGGCATAAATACCACCCATAGTTCTTTCTTAGGGAAAGGTTCTATTAAACAAACAGTATTTGCAGATATGCAAGAATGATGTAGACATTTACTAGCAATAACAAGGCTATAAAAAATTCAGTCAGAACTTCCCTTTTTCTTTTTCACTCTATCCCTACCTTTTTTAATTAAACCTTAAATCAGTAATAAATACAATGCTCTTCACTGCTGCTTTGAATTAGTATTGCAGTGTATTGCAATTCCACTGATATAACAAGATTGTCTGGCCAGTTGTCAATAAACAGCATAGACAGGAGAAAGAAAGGAAATTGAAATTGTCAGACAGTTGAAAGTGCTAATTAGGATGTTTATAGATGATGCTGTAATTTTTGGTTTTCTACTATTTTTAAGATCATATTAGAGTATGTAAAAGGCTTTTGGTCTAAGGACACATTAAAGGGTGACCTGGAGTGGTACATTTATCAGGTCTGTTTGTGCACCTCTGTGAGACAGGAAACCCTGCAGAAACCGAGGTGTGCCAACTAAACACTGTAATGGAGTTCCACGACCTGTATTATGTTTTGGGGATGTAATTTCAGCTTATGAAGCCTGAATGGAAGACCTGATTACTGAGAGAGGTCATGTCTGCTGCATGAAGTGGTGCCAGAGCTGAAAGAGCATTGTTCAAAGTAGCTTTACATAAGAAAGGCTCCTGTTTGGCAGGATAGTTTACAGCATTCTAAAACTGCTGCACATGATCTGCAAAGGTAAAATCAAGAGATTTTCAAAAGCAATTTCCAAAGAATCTTTATTTCATTGGATTTTTGGAACTAGCACATGTATATAAAATACTGTATCTCTAATTTCTTTTTTTAATTATGCTCCTAATGTGGGGAGATTGCAGTTGTAGCCTTACATGCTAATATTTGCTCATGAAAGTTTTGCTGATGAATTGCTGGCTTATTTCTGTCTTCAGTCCTGCCAATCACAATCTGGAATAAACATGTACATACTTTTTATTGAAATCTAAAAACATAGTGTCAAATGAAAATTAATCACAAAATTTCTTTCAGTATATTAATAATACACTATTTTACTAGGATTCAAAGTACAATTAAACTGCTGAAGAAGCTACTGAACAGTAAAACACATTTTTTTGCTTTGAGTGAGAGCCAATACCTTAGAGGATAATATCCCTGTTAACAAAAAAAAAGGAGATAATTAAAATCTTTATAAAGCATCTGTCATCCAGCTATACTCATTAGGGATTGAAAAACCACACAGAGTATAAAACATGAAAAAAAAGCAAATCTGAAGTTCTCCCCAAAATAAAACAGAAATATTAGAGAAAAATATATAATGGTCAAACCTTTGCATAAAAGCACACATATATTAAACCAAAAAAACCCAAACACCAAGCCTGTAACTTTGAGTACAGTTCTGATGTGTAAACAAAACAATCACCATGTAACATTTCCTGAGAAAAAAACAGAATGATGAGATACAGTGTGGATCACAGATTATTGCACTTTAATTTCCAAATGAGCTTAGACATCTGTGAAATTAAAACCCCAGGGCGGACAATTTATGTGACACTATGTTGAGAAAGGAACAAAGCTTTGAGATGCAAATTCCATCTTTCCATTGCATCAGACCAGGTAACCTTGCAAACAACCTTCACACAGACCATTCTTCTCCACTCTGACTGATGTCTCCCATATGTATCTATTTCTCCTCTCCGTTTTCCAATCAAGTTGACAGCAATTCCCCATTCGTTTTCTAAGGAGACTGATAAAAGCCAGGCTGGACCTGTACCTGTTATTAACCTCTCTTGTACCATTATTACTTATTTTTCTCCTTTGAGATAAGCAGTTACATTGCACTTGCTGATCTTTGCATGTGATGTGTTATTGCATAAAAACGGTACTGCAAATGTCAGCCTGTTACTGGGTCATTAAAGTCAGGTCATGATATTTGAAAATTTGATGTTCTTAACCTTTTCAGGAATTAACCAACATATATTATGGGATTATTTATCTTTGTTTGTTGTTTTTGTCATGGTTGTTGTTGCTTACATCAATTATTCATGAACACAAGGGCATATATTATGCTATAAAAAGCCATGAAGTCTAATTGATTTATTCATATTATTGAAACTATGATTTAATCATTAATAGTGTTTACATATTTATTTTCACTGGCCAGTTTGAGTCTCCTTCATCATTGTGAAGAAATAATTTTGAGCTCTGTATATGCACAAACAGTTACTCAAATGTCTTCCATACATGTACACAATAGCATGAGATTGAGTAAGATGGAAAACGGCCCCAGGTTGCAGCAGGGGAGGTTTACTTAAACACGAGGAAAAATTTCTTTACCAAAATGTTGGAACATTTCTGGCTGCCCAGAGAAGTGGTGGAGTCACCTTCCCTCGAGGTATTTAAAAAATGGGTAGATATGGGACCTTGTGGGCATGGTTTGGTGGTAGACTTGACAGTGCTGGGTTAATGATTGAATTTGATCTTGAATATATTTTCCAGCTTAAATGATTTTATGAATCTATTATTCTGTGATATCCTATTTTTCTAAGTGAAAATAAGGCTTTTTGGCCTATCATTATCATTCCTGAATCTTCTTCAGTTATGCACACCTTCATGTTTGTTTAAAAACAAGGCTAAATGACAGATATTTTTCATTTTCAATTATAAGCTAAAATATTTGATAAAATATGTGTTTGAAAATGGGACAATTTTTTGTCCTGATATTTTGCAGATATGAATGAACTGCAAATCTCAAGGTAATGTTTGAAATACATCATATGATAGGCATTCTAAGATGCCAGAAATTATGACATTTTCTTGTACAACTGCAGCTCCCAAAACCAAAAATCTATGAAGTTCATTAGTTTTTGCAGGCCCAGCATAATTTTGTGCCAACAGCTAAGGAAAAAAACCCAAAAAAGATGGTGTTCAAATACTTGCCATGTTTGCTTTGAATTGGAACCAAAATTCTTCAGAGAAGCCTTTCAGAGCAGAAGGTATGAATCCAGACTCAATCTTCTAGTCACATAGTTTAATTTTCTAAATAAATCAATTCAAGATTTTTTTTCTTGACTTCTCTGCATACCAAATGGTTTCTGCAGACATTTGTCTTCCTTTTGGGTATTGCATTAAAATTATCCTTACATAAACAGCATACAAAGAATATTTTTTGCTAAGTGTCTACCTAAATGTTTACTATATATAAATATGTTTTAATTCATTTATTCAATATACTTGATGAAAAGATATAATGTAGAAAGTCTTCTATGAGAACCTTCTTTGGTTGTTAGTATAATTTGAGGGAAGATGCTAAACAGCTCTGTGTATGTATCTTTTGCTAGATTTCATACATGCATTTATAGAGCAATAATGCCAACGGCATGCTGGCCAACTACTGTCCAGCTTTAGGAAGTGAACTGTCATTCTTCAAAACCAAGCAAATATAATTTTTTTCCTGATATTTCCTTCATGGATAAATATTCTTGAAAATTTAAGACAACAACCAAAGGAACAAATCACTTTTTACAGTGACAATATTTAAATTCATTTAAAACAGGCAGTTTACAATACCATACTAGAGAAGATGATTTGTGTGTCTTTTTCACACTCCCGAGAGCCAGCACTGAAACAGGGCCATTTTATAAAACATCATTAAAACAATCAGCAGTTTTTAAACTCAAAATATGAACTGTAAGAATGCATCCTGTCATTAAAGCAATCACTCTTGTTTAGGAGAAAAATGGCACAAAGCTGTCATAACTTGTAAGCAAAAAAAGCTACTAAAAAATAAAATCACAGATTAATGATTCTAGCAGTCATGAAGATGTGAGCTCCAAAAGTGATTTATTACCTTTCTGGGGAGGTGAATGGGCAAAGTGTGATAAACTAATTGCAAGTATGAGTATTTTTATGGAAAGCTTTTGCTTCATGTCAGCTCAATATGCTGTTGCCTCAGTTGCTGATGCGACACAACCAACCAGGAACAGTGAGAGGCACATCAAAAAGCCATTCACAGAGGGAAATATATTATTCTTCTTGGTAGTCCTGCAGTGGAGAAGCTGACTCCAAAGTATAGCTCTTCAGACAAAGCAGACTATGCCTTCACTTATACTTCTGGGTCAGTTTCTACAGTAAACTTCTTTTGTTGTTTGTTATTGTGTTATTACTACCAATGAAATACAAAATCAGTGGAATGCTCATTAGAGATATTTTTTTTTTTCCTAAGAAATCCTCATTCTTTCATGTTTTTCTCAGACCTATGGACCAAGGCTATATAGTTCATGGGTGGCTTGATCCCATCCATCATCAAAATCTTTTAAACCTTTGAATTTCTTTTTAAGACTGTGTATATCTTCACCATATTAGGGCAAGGCTGCCTAATTTACTTATGAAACAAACATTTCTCTGGAGTTTTGACCATTTCTTCAGGGAAATATTCCCCAGACACACTTGAGAGATAAATTATCTAAATGAACTTTTTAATAACTTTTTACACAGTAACTAATTGTGGACTAGCCTAGCAGGCAGCCGCAGCAGGTGCATTTCTATCAAAATAATTTCACTGCATTTTCTATATAATTGAATTGACTAAGTTCTGCTGCATCATAATGTTTTCTCTCATTATAATGACAGCTGTGATATATTACAAGTTAGTTCTTGAGGAGAAGAAAAAAGTGAGAAGAAAAAATATACATTTCAACCATAATTTTTCAAGCATCCAAGGGAGAAAAAAAAATCAAGCAACAAATCATTACCCCAAGATAGGAAGCAAATAATCTTGAAAGGCAAATATTTTTGTTCCAGATGTACCTAGACTTTTTTGGAACATTTAGCATATTTAGAATTTTAAAAAAAATCCTTTAACATTAGTATGTGCCCTCAAAATATTATTCCTTGTGGTAGAAGAAAAAAAATATACTAATACCCTAGAGAAACTCATGGTGTTCTTCAGTTTCTTAGCAGTGAAATTAGTCCTGAAATTCTTCCTGGCAGTGTAAATAAGGCTTTCTTTCACTTTTCTCACCAGGAACACACATTCCAAAATATTCAATAAATATAAGCAGAAAATATATTGATCATCTGAGTGTCATACTGTAACTGCAATTTGCAGCCATTAAGAAAGTGCCCTAAGAGTAACTAACTCTTTAAAAAAGGGAGCTTATTTACTAAAAGAAAAAAAGTAAAATTATTCTGTATGTACATCTGTTTTCAAAAAAGTACAAGGAGTAATTTGCTGGCATTGAGAATGATGATCACAGAATTAAAAGTAGCGTTTATACTCCACTGTGTTGAAGAAGTGTGTTCAATTGTCTAGCAGTCAGAAATAAGATTCCTCAAATAGGACTTATTTTACTACCATAATTGTGACTTAGTCTGAACATTACTTTGTCTTTGCATTTCTAAGCATATGTGGCACAACACATAACGAATTAATAACATTATTGGGCTATTGAGTAACTCAGTACTTTTTCATTAATAGTTCTCAAAGATTTCACCCATTTAATCTGAACTGAGAAATTGCTATTGTTCCAAGCAGCTTTTTTATGCTTACTGGAAGAAGCATTTATATTATTACTTTATATCCCCTCAAAACATGTTGCTTCCGTTAAAACCTTTTAGATAGGTTGAACTACTACTTTTCACTTTTCAATGCAGTACTTTTGAAAATAGAAAGAATGATGGAATGAGATGCCAAAGGGAAAAATTCAGTTGTGGCAGAAAGGCAGGCCCAAGGAAGAAAAATGTAAATTAGTTGTGTTCATCTTAGGCAATGCCTTCCACTCCTCATAGCTGAGTGTGCAGTGTATGTGCTTCTTTCATAGCCCTTCATCTGAATGACATGCAGACCATACACACTCTTCAGTGGTCAACAGCCTATTCCCAGCTCTAAAGTGCTCCCCTTTGCCTCTAGTGCCAGTTAAAGGTTCAGGCATGAGATGGTGGAATGCAAGAGAAAGATCTCAAGAAATAAAAAATGCATTCTTGTAGGGAGATTGTTGCCCAAGGGTAATTCCTCAGATTTGCTGCTTGTTCACT